>NC_139997.1:55653437-55729097 GCF_964263955.1 Coregonus lavaretus | reverse complement strand
TTTACCAAAAATAAGCACAAAACAATTTAGGCAACAGGGATCTTGATCCAGGAGGGGATTGAATGTCTCTGCTGTAACCAAGAAGCTTGATCTTGACATCTAGCCACTCAGCTAGCAAGTTAGCAAACCAAATGCATAGCTGAAGCCCTGACCTGGATATAATTGATTTCTTATAACTTATAAGCAGTGGCGCAACACGCACCTCCCGCAGCCCCCGCGAGGGTATTGAAAATGAAACGGTATTGAAAATGATTCCGTATGTATTTTGAAATACCCGGTATACGGTATTTCTCCCAAGTCTACCAGGGCCAATAGTGTCATCCACAGAGAGAATGAAATGATCCGCAGCATAATTTTAAAAGGCCTCACTTCACATGGAAGTCCGTTCAAAATGCCCCAACTATATGATTAAATTCAACCCAACTTTATTACGCCACTCAGAGGTGTTGTCCTAGTAAAAGCTCTGTCGGTTGTTGCTCTGTTCAGGAGCCTGTGGAAGCACTTCCGGGCCGTGAGCCTCTGCCTGTTCCTTTTGGTCTTCCCAGCCTACATGGCCTACATGATCTGCCAGTTCTTCCACATGGACTTCTGGCTGCTCATCATCATCTCCTCCAGCATCCTCACCTCACTGCAGGTACACACACCTCAAGCTCTGTCGCCGTGGACACACACACACACACACTGTAGTCTATCCAATTCAAAAGTTGCTTTTAGCCACAGGTGCACAGGATCCTTTGACCCATTTATTTGCAGTAATGACATAAGAACACGTCAACAATGTTTCATATATAAGGCAGATGGCTTTACCGTTTGTGCTGAGATATATTGCATAGGTCCATGGTGGTGATGGTGATGTGACGGGCATGGTAAGGACTGTAAGCTCCCATATCTGTGCCTGCTATTCCCTGGCCACCTGTGAGTATATATATTCCCTGTGAAATATGGAAAACCCTGTGCAGTCCAAGTAGGTTGTCCATTTCAGCAAGCCATGACACCCACCATCTCAGATTGTTCTGAAATGGTTTCTGTAGTAGAAACCGATAAGATCAGCATTCCTGCAACATTATTTTGTACAAATGTGCTTCTGGTGCGTTGACCTTTAGAAGATTGTGGAGTGTTGACCTTTAGAAGATTCTGGTGCGTTGACCTTTAGAAGATTCTGGTGCGTTGACCTTTAGAAGATTCTGGTGCGTTGACCTTTAGAAGATTCTAAGATTCTGGTGCGTTGACCTTTGGAAGATTCTAAGATTCTGGTGCGTTGACCTTTAGAAGATTCTAAGATTCTGGTGCGTTGACCTTTAGAAGATTCTAAGATTCTGGTGCGTTGACCTTTAGAAGATTGTGGAGTGTTGACCTTTAGAAGATTCTGGTGCGTTGACCTTTAGAAGATTCTGGTGCGTTGACCTTTAGAAGATTCTGGTGCGTTGACCTTTAGAAGATTCTAAGATTCTGGTGCGTTGACCTTTAGAAGATTCTAAGATTCTGGTGCGTTGACCTTTAGAAGATTGTGGTGCGTTGACCTTTAGAAGATTCTGGTGCGTTGACCTTTAGAAGATTCTGGTGCGTTGACCTTTAGAAGATTCTAAGATTCTGGTGCGTTGACCTTTGGAAGATTCTAAGATTCTGGTGCGTTGACCTTTAGAAGATTCTAAGATTCTGGTGCGTTGACCTTTAGAAGATTCTAAGATTCTGGTGCGTTGACCTTTAGAAGATTCTAAGATTCTGGTGCGTTGACCTTTAGAAGATTGTGGTGCGTTGACCTTTAGAAGATTCTGGTGCGTTGACCTTTAGAAGATTCTGGTGCGTTGACCTTTAGAAGATTCTGGTGCGTTGACCTTTAGAAGATTCTAAGATTCTGGTGCGTTGACCTTTGGAAGATTCTAAGATTCTGGTGCGTTGACCTTTAGAAGATTCTAAGATTCTGGTGCGTTGACCTTTAGAAGATTCTAAGATTCTGGTGCGTTGACCTTTAGAAGATTGTGGAGTGTTGACCTTTAGAAGATTCTGGTGCGTTGACCTTTAGAAGATTCTGGTGCGTTGACCTTTAGAAGATTCTAAGATTCTGGTGCGTTGACCTTTGGAAGATTCTAAGATTCTGGTGCGTTGACCTTTAGAAGATTCTAAGATTCTGGTGCGTTGACCTTTAGAAGATTCTAAGATTCTGGTGCGTTGACCTTTAGAAGATTCTAAGATTCTGGTGCTTTGACCTTTAGAAGATTCTAAGATTCTGGTGCGTTGACCTTTAGAAGATTGTGGAGTGTTGACCTTTAGAAGATTCTGGTGCGTTGACCTTTAGAAGATTCTGGTGCGTTGACCTTTAGAAGATTCTGGTGCGTTGACCTTTAGAAGATTCTAAGATTCTGGTGCGTTGACCTTTGGAAGATTCTAAGATTCTGGTGCGTTGACCTTTAGAAGATTCTAAGATTCTGGTGCGTTGACCTTTAGAAGATTCTAAGATTCTGGTGCGTTGACCTTTAGAAGATTCTAAGATTCTGGTGCGTTGACCTTTAGAAGATTGTGGAGTGTTGACCTTTAGAAGATTCTGGTGCGTTGACCTTTAGAAGATTCTGGTGCGTTGACCTTTAGAAGATTCTGGTGCGTTGACCTTTAGAAGATTCTAAGATTCTGGTGCGTTGACCTTTGGAAGATTCTAAGATTCTGGTGCGTTGACCTTTAGAAGATTCTAAGATTCTGGTGCGTTGACCTTTAGAAGATTCTAAGATTCTGGTGCGTTGACCTTTAGAAGATTCTAAGATTCTGGTGTGTTGACCTTTAGAAGATTCTAAGATTCTGGTGCGTTGACCTTTAGAAGATTGTGGAGTGTTGACCTTTAGAAGATTCTGGTGCGTTGACCTTTAGAAGATTCTGGTGCGTTGACCTTTAGAAGATTCTGGTGCGTTGACCTTTAGAAGATTCTAAGATTCTGGTGCGTTGACCTTTAGAAGATTCTAAGATTCTGGTGCGTTGACCTTTGGAAGATTCTAAGATTCTGGTGCGTTGACCTTTAGAAGATTCTAAGATTCTGGTGCGTTGACCTTTAGAAGATTCTAAGATTCTGGTGCGTTGACCTTTAGAAGATTGTGGAGTGTTGACCTTTAGAAGATTCTGGTGCGTTGACCTTTAGAAGATTCTGGTGCGTTGACCTTTAGAAGATTCTAAGATTCTGGTGCGTTGACCTTTGGAAGATTCTAAGATTCTGGTGCGTTGACCTTTAGAAGATTCTAAGATTCTGGTGCGTTGACCTTTAGAAGATTCTAAGATTCTGGTGCGTTGACCTTTAGAAGATTCTAAGATTCTGGTGCGTTGACCTTTAGAAGATTCTAAGATTCTGGTGCGTTGACCTTTAGAAGATTCTAAGATTCTGGTGCGTTGACCTTTAGAAGATTGTGGAGTGTTGACCTTTAGAAGATTCTGGTGCGTTGACCTTTAGAAGATTCTGGTGCGTTGACCTTTAGAAGATTCTGGTGCGTTGACCTTTAGAAGATTCTAAGATTCTGGTGCGTTGACCTTTGGAAGATTCTAAGATTCTGGTGCGTTGACCTTTAGAAGATTCTAAGATTCTGGTGCGTTGACCTTTAGAAGATTCTAAGATTCTGGTGCGTTGACCTTTAGAAGATTCTAAGATTCTGGTGCGTTGACCTTTAGAAGATTGTGGAGTGTTGACCTTTAGAAGATTCTGGTGCGTTGACCTTTAGAAGATTCTGGTGCGTTGACCTTTAGAAGATTCTGGTGCGTTGACCTTTAGAAGATTCTAAGATTCTGGTGCGTTGACCTTTGGAAGATTCTAAGATTCTGGTGCGTTGACCTTTAGAAGATTCTAAGATTCTGGTGCGTTGACCTTTAGAAGATTCTAAGATTCTGGTGCGTTGACCTTTAGAAGATTCTAAGATTCTGGTGCGTTGACCTTTAGAAGATTCTAAGATTCTGGTGCGTTGACTATCTGTAATAGAGAAAAGGAAGGGTGCAGACCTCACTACTTTTGTTATATTTATTACCTGTGGTCCTAACCCTTGACCCTCAACCGCTTGTCCCAACATGAGAGGGACCTTTAGTGTCAAAACAAGTGAAACAAAGCACCCACACTCAATGTCCCTCTCCCCTAGGTGCTGGGCACCCTGCTCATCTACATCATCTTTATGGTGGAGGAGTTCCGTAAGGAGCCCGTGGAGAACATGGACGACGTCATCTACTACGTGAACGGGACCTACCGGCTGCTGGAGTTCCTGGTGGCGCTGGTGGTGGTGGCCTACGGCGTGTCGGAGACGGTGTTCGGGGAGTGGACGGTGATGGGCTCCACCATCATCTTCATCCACTCCTACTACAACGTGTGGCTGCGCGCCCAGCTGGGCTGGCAGAGCTTCCTGCTGCGCCGAGACGCCGTCAACAAGATCAAGAGCCTGCCCACTGCTTCCGACCTGCAGCTGGAGCAGTACAATGACATCTGTGCCATCTGCTACCAGGTGACGGAGTGTGTGTGTGTGTTTGTCCAGTGTGAGTGCGTGCATGCTGTTTGAGAGGCCGACATTATTGGTTTGATACATTTGTTTTATAGCCCTCTGCTTGTATGAAGGGGACAATGCGGATATGAAATGGGTTCTGCATAGGGTTGTAAAATTCTGGTAACTTTCTCTACATTCCCAGGTTTTCGGAAATCCTGATTGGGTATTCCAGATTTCCTGCTTATTCCCTGCTGATTCCGGGAACCTCCAACCATTTTTTGGGGAAAACCTGGGAATTTTGGGAAAGCTACTGTAATTTTGCAACACTAGTTCTGCGTAAACATTTCAAAAGAGAAATGATAGTTTAGTTTGAATAAGGATGTGTAACTGTGATATACTTCCACTCATCAGAAACGCATCATCAGGCATTGTAGCGGGCTCTTCTGTGGTTGTCCATAGTCCTTCAGTAGTTAACCAGTATGCTGTCTCTCCTCCTAGGACATGAAGTCTGCCGTCATCACCCCCTGCAGTCACTTCTTCCATGCTGGCTGCCTCAAGAAGTGGCTCTATGTACAGGAGACCTGCCCCCTCTGCCACAAACAGCTGAAGAGCCAATCACAGCCCGCCAATGCCACCGCTGCACCCGCCCAGGACATTCTACCAGCCAATCCCAACCCAGCAGAGGCTGGGCAAGGAGAGCCAGTGGCCAGTGCGGCTGAAGGGAACAAACCAGTGATTCAGAACGGTGCTCCTGTTGAAGGGAGCCAAGCCAGCCCTTCTTCCTCCCCTGCTAACCCTGACCCAGATCCTGAGGGCCAGGCAGAGGAGAGGGCCCCATGCCCCCAGCAGACTGACACAGTGGACAGGGTGTATTTGGATGGCCAGGTGGCAGGTCCGTCACAGGGCTCAGGGGAGTCATATCTCAGGCATCGCCAGCCCCAGCAGTCTGCCGCCTCCCCTGAAGCAACATCATCCACAGCATGTGCAGCTGAACTCCAGTCACAACTCCAGTCAGAACTACAACAGTCTGCCAGCCCCTGCTGCCTCTGAGCCTCGCTCATGCACACCACCTCACACACAGCTAAAGACTATTCATCCTCAAGTGGCTAATATGTACGACTTCACCATGATAGAGGTTGCTGGTTAACTGTTGGACTTTCCCTAATGCCACTATCCAACACCTCCCCCTTAACGAACTCTCATCTATTTGTTGCCTGCTGCTTACGTTTGGTCTTAAACGTCATTCATTAACATTTCATTGTTAATTAATTTCATTCAAGTACATTTCATGGTTATTAATCCAATAGGATTTCATATATGAAATCTGATGCAGACTTGAGTGATGCCATACTAAACCTCACTTAGCATCAAAATAAGTAAGTAGACTTGCACGAGCCTTGGCTTGTGCTAGCCGGAACGGCTCATAGGAGCAGGAGCCTATCTCCTGTTTCTGTAGCGTGAGGCAGGTTGATGTACAAGTACACCCCCCTGGACAGGACGCTAGTCTATCGCAGGGCTTTACCCCCAATCTATCTCTTAAACGCTGAGTGCCAAGCAGAGACTCATTGGGGTCCCATTTCTAGTGTTTAGTGTATGACTCGGCCGGGGATCGAACTCACAACCTTCCAATCTCAGGACGGACACTAACCACAAGGCCACTGAGTTAGATTAACAACAAAATGCAGCTATTTGACAGATGACTGTCATTATACTGTACATCTATTTAGCGTAAGACAAACACAGCCACAATATAATATTAGAAGTTTCATTAACTCTCATTCAACTTCACAATATAGTCCAATTGGGCTATATTTCACTCACCTTTTCCCCTCTTTAGGTCACTAACGTTGGCTCACTATTTTACCACTCCAAGTTTTTCCCTCCTTCCCACCTTCCTACCCTGGTTGGGCCTTGCCTACCCTGGTTGGGCCTTGCCTACCCTGGTTGGGCCTTGCCTACCCTGGTTGGGCCTTGCCTACCCTGGTTGGACCTTGCCTACCCTCCCTCACCTTGCTCTGCCTGATGATCTGTTACACAACAACCTTACCAAGTCAGGGAACAGGGTGGGCAAGGTGTTGTGTATGTCGGAGACATAAACACTCACCGGATGTGTGATTTGATATTCATATACTGAAGAGAACAGACATAGCACTTGATGTAGAAGCTTTATACGCACGCTTAGGCTTGCACGCTGTCACCATCTGGTAGCTGTAGGAACTTTTATTTTCATGAAATGTAGCCGACGTGTTATGACATTTGCACTAATGTCATTTTAAGTAGTTTTTGTCAGGTACCAAATATTTTTGGTTTGTACGAGGAAAAACCTTATATAAATGTGTGTATATAACCGTTCATATATTATATGAAAAGGACTTTTGATATGCCTGCCATAGTGTTAAAGCTGCACCACCCAATATGAAGTGATCTGAGGCTTGTGTGAACACTTCAGTGCCCTCTATAGGTGTAAGTGTGAAGGGTTGAAGATCACAGATTGAGAGGTGTCAGCACTGAATTTACCTTCAACAGTATTTTAGGGGCATTTGTTACAGTTTTGAGAATGAATACATGTGATTATGTATGATCAAACTTGTAAATGCTCCATTTAAATGATTTGTAGCGAGTTGGTGGCTATAGCACAGTTTCTTGACGGAAAATTGTGAATAGTATTTTACATACATCATGACATTGACATTTTGAAGAGGACGTCTTTTAGCATTTGAAATGCATTCCTGTTTGGGATTTTGTTTCTTTGTGTTGGAGAAGCCCTTCAATTTAATTCTGTTTCGATCGTTTTTGTCTTTTCTTTTTTTTTATATACGAAAAGAACGACATGCTCTGCTGAATTCCAGTCAACTTTCTGTATTGTTTGGTGTGAAATTTGCCTGGTGTCGCCTTTATTTTACAAAACTGAATGTCAAATAAATTCCACCATCCAATTTTGAACTGCAGTCTGAACAAACTCTCTTTTAGTGTTGTTGATTTGATAATTGAAGATGGGGATGGATAAGCCACCACTTCCAACATCACCAGGTGGCTGGAGCCAGACCTCAACGATTGCGGAAGTAAGCAGTCTCGCTCGAGAGACTAGCTGGAACCAATGATTTATATATACACTAGATGACTGATAGGGGGCGCTGTGTGTGTGTGTGTGTGTGTGTGTATATATATATATATATGTATGTATGTATATGTGGTGGTATGAGGGCCCGACGTCCACAGGTGGGGGTTGTGCTTACAGCCCAACACCGTGCAGGACGTTTGGCATTTGCCAGAGAACACCAAGATTGGCAAATTCGCCACTGGCGCCCTGTGCTCTTCACAGATGAAAGCAGGTTCACACTGAGCACATGTGACAGACGTGACAGAGTCTGGAGACGCCGTGGAGAACGTTCTGCTGCCTGCAACATCCTCCAGCATGACCGGTTTGGTGGTGGGTCAGTCATGGTGTGGGTTGGCATTTCTTTGGGGGGCCGCACAGCCCTCCATGTGCTCGCCAGAGGTAGCCTGACTGCCATTAGGTACCGAGATGAGATCCTCAGACCCCTTGTGAGACAATATGCTGGTGCGGTTGGCCCTGGGTTCCTCCTAATGCAAGACAATGCTAGACCTCATGTGGCTGGAGTGTGTCAGCAGTTCCTGCAAGAGGAAGGCATTGATGCTATGGACTGGCCTGCCCGTTCCCCAGACCTGAATCCAATTGAGCACATCTGGGACATCATGTCTCGCTCCATCCACTAACGCCACGTTGCACCACAGACCGTCCAGGAGTTGGCGGATGCTTTAGTCCAGGTCTGGGAGGAGATCCCTCAGGAGACCATCCGCCACCTCATCAGGAGCATGCCCAGGCGTTGTAGGGAGGTCATACAGGCACGTGGAGGCCACACACACTACTGAGCCTCATTTTGACTTGTTTTAAGGACATTACATCAAAGTTGGATCAGCCTGTAGTGTGGTTTTCCACTTTAATTTTGAGGGTGACTCCAAATCCAGACCTCCATGGGTTGATACATTTGATTTCCATTGATCATTTTTGTGTGATTTTGTTGTCAGCACATTCAACTATGTAAAGAAAAAAGTATTTAATAAGATTATTTCATTCATTCAGATCTAGGATGTGTTGTTTAAGTGTTCCCTTTATTTTTTTGAGCAGTGTATATATATCAAAGGGATGTAACCCAAACAAAGAGTGAGGTGTAACCTCTACACAATACACGGGACGAGACCCGTAAACAACAAGAGCACAATACACGGTATTCACGAGACCAATGGACATGGGACAATTATCGACAAGGACAATGGGGAACAGAGGGCACATATATACACATACTAATCAGGGGGAATGGGAACCAGGTGTGCGTAATGAGACAAGACAGTCCGGGGTTCGTGGTAATGATCTAGTTCAGTGACACCTAGAAGGCTGGCGATGTATACCTTCGGTGAATGGAATGAGCAGCAGTACCGGGGGGATCCGTGACACAGATTAAGCTAGAGATATTTGTTCTTGGCATTGGATGCGTCTCAATCCACCGACGTTCCGCATCTACGGTGAAAGGTGACAAAGCTAGAGTGCTGTTTGTCAGATCATGAGACATCCCGAAAATCGGTCGTCTCACCAAATCGCCAGTAGCGTCCGAATTGTTTGGCTTACACGAACACGATGGTGTTCTCTATTTTGCTCTACGACCCCCACAAGGGTCTTGTGACTCGTCTAAAGTCAGTACAGCTGATCTGACAACTTCTGTCTGTAGTGTCCAAACAGTTTGGGCTACACACTAATCTGAGGTGAGACTCTCACGAACACGTACAGTACCAGTCAAAAGTTTGGACACACCTACTCATTCAAGGGTTTTTCTTTATTTTTATTATTTTCTACATTGTAGAATAATAGTGAAGACATCAAAACTATGAAATAACACATATGGAATCATGTAGTAACCAAAATAGCGTTAAACAAATCAAAATATATTTTAATATTTTAGACTTCAGAGTAGACACCATTTGTCTTGATGACAGCTTTGCACACTCTTGGAATTCTCTCAACCAGCTTCATGAGGTAGTCACCTGTAATGCATTTCAATTAACAGGTGTGCCTTGTTAAAAGTTAATTTGTGGAATTTCTTTCCTTAATGCATTTTAGGTAGGGGTGGTATACAGAAGATAGCCCTATTTGCTAAAAGACCAAGTCCATATTATGGAAAGAACAGCTCAAATAAGCAAAGAGAAACGACAGTCCATCATTACTTTAAGACATGAAGGTCAGTCAATCCGGAAAATGTCAAGAATTTTGAAAGTTTCTAAAAGTGCAGTCATAAAAACCATCAAGCACTATGATAAAACTGGCTCTCACAAGGACCGCCACAGGAAAGGAAGACCCAGAGTTACCTCTGCTGCAGATGATAAGTTAGAATTAACTGCACCTCAGATTGCAGCCCAAATAAATGCTTCACAGAGTTCAAGTAACAGATACATCTCAACATCAACTGTTCAGAGGAGACTGTGTGAATCAGGCCTTCATGGTCGAATTGCTGCAAAGAAACCATTACTAAAGGACACCAATAATAAGAAGAGACTTGCTTGGGCCAAGAAACATGAGCAATGGACATTAGACCGGTGGAAATCTGTCCTTCGGTCTGATGAGTCCAAATTGGAGATTTTTGTTTCCAACCGCTGTGTCTTTGTGAGACGCAGAGTAGGTGAACAGATGATCTCCGCATATGTGGTTCCCATCGTGAAGCATGGAGGAGGAGGTGTGAAGGTGTGGGGGTGCTTTGCTGGTGACACTGTCTGTGATTTATTTAGAATTCAATGCACACTTAACCAGCATGGCTACCACAGAATTCTGTAGCGATACGCCATCCCATCTGGTTTGGGCTTAGTGGGACTATCATTTGTTTTTCAACAGGACAATGACCCAACACACCTCCAGGCTTTGTAAGGGCTATTTGGCCAAGAAGAAGAGTGATGGAGTGCTGCATCAGATGACCTGGCCTCCACAATCACCCGACCTCAACCCAATTGACATGGTTTGGGATGAGTTTGACCATAGAGTGAAGGAAAAGCAGCCAACAAGTGCTCAGCATATGTGGGAACTCCTTCAAGACTGTTGGAAAAGCATTCCAGGTGAAGCTGGTTGAGAGAATGCCAAGAGTGTGCAAAGCTGTCATCAAGGCAAAGGGTGGCTACTTTGAAGAATCTAAAATATATTTCGATTTGTTTAACACTTTTTTGGTTACTACATGATTCCTCTCAAGTAACGGATCTTCCTCTCAAACGGGTTACATAGTTGTGACTCACCCTCTTCCTGCTCGCAGCTTCCAAAAACGAACCACTCATAAATGACTTTTCTGGCAGGTTAGGAGTACACTATATATACCAAAGTATGTGGAAACCCCTATTTCAGCCATACCCATTGCTGACAGGTGTATAAAATCGAGCACACAGCCATGCAATCTCCATAGACAAACAATGGCAGTAGAATGACCTTACTGAAGAGCTCAATGACATTCAACGTGGCACCGTCATATGATGCCACCTTTCCAACAAGTCAGTTCGTCAAATTTCTGCCCTGCTAGAGTTGCCCCGGTCAACTGTAAGTGCTGTTATTGTGAAGTGGAAGCGTCTAGGAGCAACAACGGCTCAGCCGCGAAGTGGTAGGTCACACAAGCTGACAGAATGGTATCGCCGAGTGCTGTAGCGCGTAGCGCGTAAAAATCATCTATCCTCGGTTGCGACACTCACTACCGAGTTCCAAACTGCCTCTGGAAGCAACTTCAGCACAATAACTGTTAGTCGGGAGCTTCATAAAATGGGGTTCCATGGCCGAGCAGCCACACAGAAGTCTTAGATCAGCATGCCCAATGCCAAGTGTCGGTTGGAGTGGTGTAAAGCTCGCCGCCATTGGACTCTGGAGCAGTGGAAATGCGTTCTCTGTAGTGATGAATCACGCTTCACCATCTGGCAGTTCGACGGACAAATTTAGGTTTGGCGGATGCCAGAAGAACGCTACCTGCCCGAGTGCGTAGTGTCAACTGTAAAGTTTAGTTTTTCATGGTTTGGGCTAGGCCCCTTAGTTCCAGTGAAGGAAATCTTAACGCTACAGCATACAATGACATTCTAGACCAGGGGTGTCAAACGTCCGGCCCACGGGCCGGATCAGGCCCGCAAACGGGTTTAATCCGGCCCGCGAGATGATTTTGAAAAATAAATGAAAAATGAAAAATAAAAAATTAATAATAATTTTGTAAAGTATAAAAATGCGCTGCAATTTTTCAATAAAATAAACTGCTGTTTCAATTGCGTCCACTGGAATGGCGCAATAGCAATTGTGTTAAGCAAGCAAACTGTTTATACCGGGGCAGAGCAAGTAGGTCAAGCACGTGCAGCCAATGAGCTACTTTGTTTTGCCCGCGATATTTATTACGGCTTCTACTTTTAACATTATGTGCTTTGGCACCCTCATTGCCCCAATATGTCTCTGTCAAAAAAGAGAAAAGTGGACGCAGAGTGCAGAGTGTTCCAAGAAAAATGGTCATCCTATTTATTCACGGAATTGAATGGGAAAGCTGTATGTTTGGTGTGTTCAGAGCATGTTGCAGTGCTGAAAGAATATAACCTTCGTCGCCACTATGTGAGTCTTCATGCCGACAAATATAACAACTTTCAAGGACAGCAGAGATGAGAGAAGGTGAATTAACTGTTGGCGGGTCTGAAGAAACAGCAGTCTGTGTTTACTCACAGCCGAGACATCAGTGACGCTGCAGTGAAAGCTAGCTACCTCATTGCTAATGAAATCGCAGTGGCTTCAAAACCATTTAGTGAGGGTGAATTTGTAAAAACATGCATGATGAAGGCAGCGGAGATTGTGTGCCCTGAAAAGCGGCAGGCTTTTGCAAATATCAGCCTGACAAGAAACACAGTTGTAGGCAGGATTTCCAATCTTTCAGTGGATTTGGACAGCCAGTTGAAGCAAAAAGTTCGGTTGCAATTGATGAAAGCACGGACATTACAGATGTTGCACAATTGGCCATTTTCACCCGCGGAGTTGATGACACATTGACCGTCACCGAGGAGTTCGTGGAGTTGGTGCCGATGACAGATACAACGACAGCAGCTGATATTTTTACCGCACTCGTCGGCGCGCTGGACAGGGTCGGAGTGGACTGGTCCCGCGCTGTCAGCCTGGCTACAGATTGTGCGCTCTCAATGATCAGGAAAAAAGCAGGCGTTGTGACAAAGTTCAGAGAGAAAGTGCAATCTGCAAATGGAGGATGTGATTTTTTGACTTTTCACTGTATTTTGCACCAGGAGGCTTTGTGTTGCAAGTCATTAAAGATGGATAACGTCATGAAGGTGGTCATCCAAACTGTTAATTTCATCCGATCCAGAAGCCTGAATCACCGTCAGTTTGACAGCCTTCTCAGAGAGAAAGACCACATCTATGGCCTGCCATACCACACTGAGGTAAGATGGTTAAGCCGAGGTGCTGAGGCGTTTCTTTGATTTACGAGAAGAAATTGAACAGTTCATGGAAGAAAAGGGCAAACCAGTGTTAGAATTTCATTCCGCAGAATGGATGCAGGACCTTGCATTTATGGTGGATGTTACAGAGCACCTGAATAACTTGAACAAACAGCTGCAAGGGCGCAACAAAGTTGTCACGCAGTATTATGACAGCATACGTTCTTTCAAGTTGAAGCTGTCATTGTGGGAGACGCAACTTGCCGGTGGTGATGCAGCTCACGTCCCCTGTCTGAAAAATGTGTGCGCGACCCAACATGTGGCAGACATGAAGCGGTTCAAAGATAAAATAACGGGACTGTTACGGGAGTTTGAGCAACGCTTTCAGATTTATGTTTATATGTTTTTATGTTGATGTGCTATTGTTTTTAATTGTTTTTATTTTATTTGTATATTTAACCTATTCTTGACTCTGTGGTTCTTGCACTTGTTTGGGGAACAGGATTTCATTATTTCTATCTACATTTCTGCCTGAGAAATGACACCCTGATATAGTTCTGTGATCTGTGAAACAGTTCTGTTAATCACTGAGGCATTGTGTGTTTGTGTGTTCTTTTTCTTTAGAATTTTCAAATAAACTTGACGTGCTTTATGATTAATAGTGATGTTGTGCTTGTACTATTTTGGACACACTGTCCTCAGGCTCCAGCTTTATGTTGTATGTTGATCGTATTAAAACAAAGAAAACAATCTGAAGTTGTTGTTTTTAAGTTATATATACCATGATTTTTCCGGTCCGGCCCACTTGGGAATAGATTTTCCTCCATGTGGCCCCTGAGCTAAAATGAGTTTGACACCCCTGTTCTAGACGATTATGTGCTTCCAACTTGGTGACAACAGTTTGGGGAAGGCCCTTTCCTGTTTCAGCACGACAATGCCCCTGTGCACAAAGCGAGGTCCATACAGAAATGGTTTGTCAAGATCTGTGGGTAAGAATTTGACTGGCCTGCACAGAGCCCTGACCTCAACCCCATCGGACACCTTTGGGATGAATTGGAACGCTGACTGCGAGCCAGGCCTAATCGCCTAACATCAGTGCCCGACCTCACTAATGCTCTTGTGGCTGAATGGAAGCAAGTCCCCGCAGCAATGTTCTAGTGGAAAGCCTTCCCAGAAGAGCGGAGGCAGTTATAGCAGCAAAGGGGGGACTAACTCCATATTAATGCTCATGATTTTGGAATGAGATATTCGACGAGCAGGTTTCCACATGCTTTTGGTTATGTAATGTAATTCTCCAATGCATCCAGTATGGCCTTTGCGTCACCCTCTTGTCACGCTGTGAGGGTGAGATTGTGCCAGTAGATGTGCCTGCATTCGCTGCTCATTAAACTCCTTAGAGTTGCCACCTGGACCTCATTGGGTTTTTCATGTAGCCTGGTCGCCAGTGCATAGTCCTCGAATTCATCCCTTAAGTTGTCCCAGTTGGTATTCCAGTCATGGGTTTTGGTGGTGGAAGGTTCACTGCCATGGAGATGGAATAAGAGATCTCTTTGCCTTCATCCATCGAGGTACAGTGAGGGAAAAAAGTATTTGATCCCCTGCTGATTTTGTACGTTTGCACACTGACAAAGAAATGATCAGTCTATCATTTTAATGGTACGTTTATTTGAACAGTGAGAGACAGAATAACAACAAAAAAATCCAGAAAAACGCATGTCACAAATGTTTTAAATTGATTAGCATTTTAAAGAGGGAAATAAGTATTTGACCCCTCTGCAAAACATGACTTAGTACTTGGTGGCAAAACCCTTGTTGGCAATCACAGAGGTCAGACGTTTCTTGTAGTTGGCCACCATGTTTCCACACATCTCAGGAGGGATTTTGTCCCACTCCTCTTTGCAGATCTTCTCCAAGTCATTAAGGTTTCGAGGCTGACGTTTGGCAACTCGAACCTTCAGCTCCGTCCACAGATTTTCTATGGGATTAAGGTTTGGAGACTGGCTAGGCCACTCCAGGACCTTAATGTGCTTCTTCTTGAGCCACTCCTTTGTTGCCTTGGCCGTGTGTTTTGGGTAGAAATTATGTGGGTAAAACAAAGCGCAAATTAAAAGTATGAATCTCGGAGCATCGTAGCACCATTAGGTGCAAAAACTCGACATACCCAGTCGCGGCCCACTTTTTAGAAGCAAACTTCTCGATTTCGTCCCTACGTTATATCGGCATCGAACATTTCACCCTCCCTAGGAGAGGGGGTGACTTCGACAAGTTATTGTTAAAACGAGACGCTGCCTGATTCTTTAATTTAAAGACCCTTGCTCCCTTCGGTCTCAACATAGACTTTGATTTGAAGCCATTCTTGTGATTATTGTGATTTTGCTATTCATTGTAAATGTTTGTAGCCAAGTTGTATCTATGATCGTATGCTATCTATTCATGTTTTTGTTATGTTCTGTTTATCTGTGAATTAACCAATGATATCAGGCCACACCCGGCCATGATTACAGACACCTGTGTGTGTCCTTTGACACTATATAAACTAGTAACCCACAGTGTTTGTCATTATACCCTGATGAATACAGCTTGTCTGTCGAAACGTTGGTTATTAGGTTATTCAATTATTGCATCTGAGCTCCTAGAGTGTGCGGCTCGCCTTTTCTTTTTCAAGTTACAGGGCCATAACCTGCTCAGATTGTGGCCAGCCAGGCCACGTCCCCGAGATGTGCCCGAAGGCTGCTTTCAGAGTCAAGCCGGCAGAGGTCCCCCGTGCTCCAGAGCCAACATTTCGTTGTCAAGTCGGAGCAAGTACGCCCTTCCCCTGCCCCTTTAACCGACCGACAGGAATGTGAAATAATAATATAACACCCCCATATGCAACAATTTCAATGAAAATGTCTTTCCATTATTCCATCTTCCTCCTCATCTGCAGGTCAGTCTGTGTACCCACCCCGGTACTGCCCCCCTGAACGACAACCGGAAGGGGAATGGTTTAAAGCAATTCTAGAGAAACACCCATCCACTCCAGTCAACATACAAGCCCTGGCCTATGAACTGTCATACCATCCCGACACCCCTTTTCTAGATTACTTGGTCACAGGTCTTTCCCAGGGCTTTAGGGTGGGGGTATCCTCACCCCCCTGACAGGGTGCCACAAAGCTCAGAATCTCCAGTCTGCTCTCAACGAGCCAGCGGTAGTGCAGCAGTTATTGGAGATCAATAAAAGTTACTTAAGGGGCCCTTTTGCTTCCCCTCCTTTCTTTCCCTTCAGAACAAATCCAATAGACACTAGGGGGGAAAAAACGTTAGATTTTTGACATGTCCGTGCCCCGTTCCGGTCCGATAGCCAGTGTTAATGAGAATATACCCTGCGAATCCTTCTCTCTGTATTATGCTACTGATGATAATGTGATCAAGCTCATAAAGCTGGCGGACATGGGTGACTGGTTATCAAAAGCAG
Source organism: Coregonus lavaretus (assembly GCF_964263955.1). NCBI lineage: Eukaryota > Metazoa > Chordata > Actinopteri > Salmoniformes > Salmonidae > Coregonus > Coregonus lavaretus. Next base: position 55,712,747 of record NC_139997.1, on the reverse strand, counting down.
ACATCACAGATGCTTTCCACCCCTCTTAATGGACAATGTTTTTAAATATTTTTAAATGATCTTTTATTTTTTGGCGGGGTAGATCAGCTTTAATATTGCAGATAGACTGTGGCTTTCATCAATGTAATTTTCTGCATCATTTCCAATCCGCCATATATATATACACTACCAGTCAAAAGTTTGGACACACCTACTCATTTAAGGGTTTTCTTTAATTTTACAATTTTTTCAAACTATTTTTTCACGATGTGAGTCATGTGTCCAAAGGGGGGAAGTAATGCTCGAATGAGGTTCTTTGGTAAATATGCAAATTGTATTAAGAATATGAGCAGTAGTAATTAATGTTTTATGGGTTAGACTTCATTTTTTAGGTAAAAGTGTATTTGTGGTATAAGGCAGCATGTAGAGGAGGCCTGTCTATTAAACTAGTGGACTATAACAAGCTGCAAAAATGTGCACTTCCTAATATCAAGGCTTCTACTGACTGATATGAAGACAGGGTAAAGTAGCATACTGTGTCTCACCTAACAATGTTCTGAAGACTTTCTTCCCAAGACTGAAGGCTTCTCTGCCAGACCTAACAGGAGAATCGGAGCATTTTCTGCACCCTGGAGGCTTTCTGTAAGAGTAAGAGCTGGACAGACTCTAGGTGGGGAAGTCAGTACTAGGTGTTGCTGGCTACATCGATGGAGGGGAAAGTAGCAGAGACAGATACCTAGATCCAGGTGTCTCACTGTAGGAGTATTCCAAATCAGAGGAGGAAGATGGCATCGCCACTGCGGAGCATTGTTTTCGTTTGTGTCTATGTCTGTGTGTCTTTGCAGCAGGGACTCTCAACTTCCCTATTAGTACGCTGAAAGAAGGACACACTCCACAGAGCGATGTTGATAAATAGAGAAGGACTCTGCATGATCCTAGACCCTAGTGAAGGAAGAAGGGTCAGATCTAAAAGGACCATACATCGTCACCCAGTCTACACCAACCGATGTATGGATGGAGGGGAGATCGACCTGGTATCATCTAAACCAATGCAACAGAGTACTAAGAGGAAGCCGACGACCTAGAGATGAGGGAGCTGAGGATGCTGGAGCTGACAAGGATCAGGTGATGGGAGACGATGGCAAGAGGAATGCTACTGATGAGCTACGTGTGATGGCTGATTCCCTTGGCGGAGGGACAGACCTACAAGGACCTCCAAGAACTTCAAGATCTTCCAGAATTTCAAGAATCACCTGACTGTCACATCATTAATTTCTCTGTATTTGGAGGGTTTACCTAACAGGAATTGGGAAGTATATTTGAAATTGGTATTAGGAATAATTGTAAAAAATAATAATTTGTCATATAGTCAATGCTTATATGGATTTATTGGATTAGAAATTAACTCAATTAAACGGTTATGTTCTGTCTTCTATTGAGGTAAATACAGATGGTGTCTTGATGCATTTGAGGACAATTTGGCCTAGAATGGTGTGAACCTAAAAAAGAAACAATCTTTGAACCGGCTGAAGATGAACATCAGAGGCGTTGAAGACGTTCCTGTACAGCACCACTTCTACCTGCAACCGGTCTACAACAGCCAATCGAAGCTATCAACTGCTTTTCTCATGTTTTTATATCGAGAGAGTGTGACAGGAGTCCACCATTGAGTGAGAATGGAGAAAGATTGGTTCAAATGCAACATTTCTCATGTTGTTGGTATAATGGTTGGCAAATGGACAAGACAATGGGGGGTAGAGATGGTGGTGACTCGGATGAGACATTGAAGTTGGGAACTATGAAGCTGTCTGAAGAACATAATGAAGAGACGCCAGAAGATTTAAGTGCCGGAGAAAGAAGGGGTTGGATAATACATTTGGGTAGGAGCTAAATTAATAGTACTAGGGATGCATTGAGATGATGATCTGTAATTATTATCATGATGAGGAAGGTCATAATAGAATTATGGATATTTATACTGTATGTTGATATAAGTGGACATTGTGACAGTTGTAATGGGTGATAAAGTTGAGGGTTTTAACTTTGATTAATAAGGGCTAAGTGAATCAATAAGAATTGGTTTTGGTTATAATGTATAAGATGACTGAGTGATTTAACTAAATCATTAGTATATATTAGTAACTAACTATTTTCAGCATGATGGGTATTGCATGTACAATTGAGAACTCTCTTATATAGATATTAGGTTTAAAACAGCGATACATTACGGTAATGTCTTAGGATACACTTATATGATGTATTTTGAGTATACATTTTTTAATCTTACTGTTTGAAACATGTAAGTTAATGTAAGGATTGTGACTGATATCATGAACATGTTGATTATTAAGTTACCGTATTCACATATTAGTCACTATATACATTTGAAGTATTGAGTGGTATTGATAGGGATGTTTAGAGTGGTACATATCTCTGTTGCTAGGCAATAACTTAATTGGTTCCTATCATGGGGTTTTGGTATTTGAGACAGGAATGTTTATGCTATTTTCATCTGATCTGATTTTGGTTGAATTCCTCAATCCTAACTAGTTCAGGGCTGAACTGATTTAACAGGGACTGAAACCAGAGTGTTATCCTGTGTATCTCACCTAAGGAATATTAGGGAAACAGAGTCAGGGTTGAACAGAGTTTAATATTGTAACTATTAACAGTCTTGGATTTTCAAGCAATTGGGTCTGAAATATCACTTATTGGACACTATGCAATTGATAATCGCATAGCACTGGATGCTATTTGTGTAGATAAAGGGGGAATGTATGTGATTATATGGGGAGATGCATGTTGTACATACTTACCATCAGGATTAGGAAGGTCTTGGGAATTTAACTAAACCTATGGGAAATATTAGAGACATACAGGAAGGTATTAAGAGTACTAATTCTTCATCTATATCATCTTATTCCAGTGTAGAGGCCATTGATAATGTTGATTGAGGAATGGGGAATGTTAAGTTGGAACTGTATAACGTGGAATTTAAGGTTTACAGGATTGAAGATGTGGAAACAAGACGAACTCAGTCGATTAGATAGCGCCCCAAGTGACCAGAGAAAAGCTTGGGGTTCCTCGGAATGAACATTGATGAAGAAGACTGAAGTTATTTTTATTGAGATATATTCATTTGAATATATTATCATTTCCATGTAACTTACAAATTGTCATGAATCAATGTATTTTCTGGGATGATGTCAGGAGGTTAGGAATTCATTTGGTTTGTTTGGTTCAATTAATGTTATATTAATGGAATTCTTCTTGCAACAACAAAAATAAAGAGAATGAGCGATTGTTATAATGATTTGTGATACAAGATTCATTAATGTATGAAAAACTCATAAGCTGCATGTAGGAGAGAGTACAAGGACACGTCATGTGTTATAGAGGTCACTGGTGAGGGACAGAAGGTCTGCGTGCCAAGATAGATTGGGTGGCCACTTGTGCTAATCTTAGAAGATGTATGTGATGGAATGGCCTGTCTAGGGTGACAATACCAAGTATGGGGATGCTATTGTGGTAGATGAGTGACACTCAATGATGGTTGGCAGATGTTGGACAGAAGTAGATCGGGAGAGCATTATATAAACTGAGAGATTTTGTATGGAAGTCATTCAGATGGCAGGAGGCTACGTCCGTACCGCCTGTCATTGAATCCATTATTGTAACCATTAAATAATGTCTGAATTACCTCTCCATCTCTGTCCCACACTCTCTTGCATCATGAACTTCTCGATACCAGAAACTCATCATAACAGGTTTGCAATGAATAACTTCAATCAGACCCCCTTTCACCCGCAGAGGTGGGGAGGGAAGGACTAGTGGTGGTTGACAACTCACTCCCAGTTGTAAATCTCTCTCCCTTCTCAAGATCCACCAAAGGAATGTCTTTGTTTCAACAGACTTTTTCGCTCTGAAACTTTAACACGTTCAAAAGTGAATACTGGAATAATATTCCTAACGTAGAACGTGGGGAATGGTCAGATGCCTCAGTTGGACACTAAGGTAATTCTGTTAGTTATTTTGTCATTAAAAAGGAAAAACCGTAACTTGGAAAGTATACCCACTACATGTACGAAGTGTCCATCCTATGCGTTGTGCATGTAATATGAAAAATGATGAAAGTATTTTTGTTATTATCTCAGACCCAGTAATCCTGGACGAGTGTTGCCGTTCAGACCTTTGGTTCTAGTCTCTCTTGCTTGATAGCTGGAACGGCATCTTTTTTTATATGGATTCGGCCCAATCTGTGGGTATTGGGGTGTATTTTCAGTGTCAATGGTTTGCAGGTAGATGGCCACCCAAGCTCTTCAAATTAGATCACAAAGAGTCTTCAGTGTTTTTCTAAGTCTACCTCATCGTCGTGGCTTGCGCTATATTGTGCCGTGTATGGCAAGGGAAGCGCATAACTGTTCACTGTGACAATGAAGCCGCAGTTGGTATAATCAATAAAGGACGCTCATCAGCCAATGTAATCATGCCCATGGTCAGGCACCTTACATGTCTGTCTGTCATTCCTAATTGTATTATTAATGTTGTGCATATGCTGTGTTGTCATGTGTTGCTGCCATGCTGTGTTGTTGTCCTAGGGCTCTCTTTATGTAGTGTTGTGGTGTCTCTCTTGTCGTGATGTGTGTTTTATCCTACATTAGTATTTTAAACCCCAGCCCCCACAGGTGGCCTTTTGCCTCTTGGTAGGCCGTCATTGTAAATAAGACTTTGTTCTTAATTGACTTGCCTAGTTAAATGAAGGATCAATAAAAAAAATATGTCAGGCCAAATCAATCGGCCATCCTCTCAGCCTAACGGTCCCTCAAATCATAGCTACCCATAGCTACCTGAAACCATCTGGTGAGTACCCAATCTCAAACAGGCTTACAGTTGGTTGATGGTTATTTCATAATCAAATATTCAAAATGTTACAATGCTAACACCCAGGTTCGATGCCAGTTGCCCAGCATAGGGTCACCTGTCATCCACATCTGACGAGGCCTACCCCAATCTATCTAATTAATATTCCTTATCGAATTATGTTTTGTTGCCCGTTCAGTTTAACATGTACTCGATTGAAATAAAATGACAGTTGTCAGTCCTTTCTTGCTGTTTTTTTAAATCTAATAAAACTAGTTTTTATTTTTCAACCACTACTACACTGAAGCTGGTTGATATAATGTTTAGAGTGTGCAAAGCTGTCATCAAGGCAAAGGCTGGCTACATTTACGTCATTTAGCAGACACTCTTAATTTTTTCATACTGGCCCCACATGGGAATCGAACCCACAACCCTGACGTTGCAAACGCCATGCTCTACCAACTAAGCTACATCCCTGCCAGCCATTCCCTCCCCTACCCTGGACCAATTGTGCGCCGCCCCATGGGTCTCCTGGTCACTGCCGGCTACGACAGAGCCTGGATTCAAACCAGGATCTCTAGTGGCACAGCTAGCACTGCGATGCAGTGCCTTAGACCACTGCGCCACTCGGGAGGTTACTTTGAAGAATAGAAAATATAAAATAAATGTTTATTTGTTTAACACTTTTTTGGTTACTACATGATTCCATATGTGTTATTTCATAGTTTTGATGTCTTCACTATTATTCTGCAATGTAAAAAATAGTCAAAATAAAGAAAAACCCTTGAATGAGTAGGTGTGTCCAAACTTTTGACTGGTAGTGTATATATCAAATGTCACATGCTCCAAATACAACAGGTGTAGACTTTACTGTGAAATGCTTACTTACAAGCCCTTAACCAACAATGCAGTTTTAAGAAAATAGAGTTAAGAATATATCTACTAAATTAAAAAAATGTAAGTAACACAATAAAATAACAATAATGAGGCTATATACAGGGGGTACCGGTACCGAGTCAATGTGCGGGGGTACAGGTTAGTCAAGATAATTTGTACATGTAGGTAGGGGTAAAGTGACTATGCATAGATAATGAACAGTGTGTAGCAACAGTGTAAAAACAAAGGGGGGGGGAATAGTCCGGGTGGCAAATTGATTAATTGTTCAGCAGTCTTATGGCTTGGAAGCTGTTAAGGAGCCTTTTGGACCTAGACTTGGTAATTCGGTACCGCTTGCTGTGTGGTAGCAGAGAGAACAGTCTATGACTTAGGTGACTGGACTCTTTGACAATTGTTTGGGCCTTCCTCTGAAACCGCCTAGTATATAGGTCCTGGATAGCAGGAAGCTTGGCCCCGGTGATGTACTGGTCCGTACGCACTACCCTCTGTAGCGCCTTACGATCTGATTTATTTATTTATTTTATTTAACCTTTATTTAACCAGGTAAGCCAGTTGAGAACAAGTTCTCATTTACAACTGTGACCTGGCCAAGATAAAGCAAAGCAGTGCGATAAAAACAACAACACAGAGCTACATATGGGGTAAAAAAACATAAAGTCAAAAAATACAACAGAAAATATATATACAGTGTGTGCAAATGTAGCAAGTTATGGAGGTCAGGCAATAAATAGGCTATAGTGCAAAATAATTACAATTAGTATTAACACTGGAATACTAGATGTGCAAGAGATTATGTGCAAATAGAGATACTGGGGTGCAAAAGAGCAAAATAAATAACAATATAGGGATGAGGTAGTTGGGTGGGCTAATTTCAGATGGGCTGTGTACAGGTGCAGTGATCGGTAAGGTGCTCTGACAACTGATACTTAAAGTTAGTGAGGGAGATAAGAGTCTCCAGCTTCAGAGATTTTTGCAATTCGTTCCAGTCATTGGCAGCAGAGAACTGGAAGGAATGGCGGCCAAAGGAGGTGTTGGCTTTGGGGATGACCAGTGAGATATACCTGCTGGAGCGCAGACTACAGGTGGGTGCTGCTATGGTGACCAATGAGCTAAGATAAGGCGGGGATTTGCCTAGCAGTGATTTATAGATGGCCTGGAGCCAGTGGGTTTGACGACGAACATGTAGTGAGGAACAGCCAACAAGAGCGTTAAGGTCACAGTGGTGGGTAGTGTATGGGGCTTTGGAGACAAAACGGATGGCACTGTGATAGACTACATCCAATTTGCTGAGTAGAGTGTTGGAGGCTATTTTGTAAATGACATCGCTGAAGTCAAGGATCGGTAGGATAGTCAGTTTTACGAGGGCATGTTTGGCAGCATGAGTGAAGGAGGCTTTGTTGCAAAATAGGAAGCCGATTCTAGATTTAACTTTGGATTGGAGATTCTGGAAGGAGAGTTTACAGTCTAACCAGACACCTAGGTATTTGTAGTTGTCCACATACTCTAGGTCAGACCCGTCGAGAGTAGTGATTCTAGTTGGGTGGGCGGGTGCCAGCAGCGTTCGATTGAAGTGCATGCATTTAGTTTTACTAGTGTTTAAGAGCAGTTGGAGGCTACGGAAGGAGTGTTTGGCATTGAAGCTCGTTTGGAGGTTTGTTAACACAGTGTCCAATGAAAGGCCAGATGTATACAAAATGGTGTCGTCTGCGTAGAGGTGGATCTGAGAGTCACCAGCAGCAAGAGCGACATCATTGATATACACGGAGAAAAGAGTCGGCCCAAGAATTGAACCCTGTGGCACCCCCATAGAGACTGCCATAGGTTCAGACAACAGGCCCTCCGATTTGACACATTGAACTCTATCTGAGAAGTAGTTGGTGAACCAGGCGAGGCAGTCATTTGAGAAACCAAGGCTATTTAGTCTGCCAATAAGAATGCGGGGGTTGACAGAGTCGAAAGCCTTGGCCAGGTCGATGAAGACGGCTGCACAGTACTGTCTATTATCGATCGCGGTTATAATATCGTTTAGGACCTTGAGCGTGGCTGAAGTGCACCCATGACCAGCTCGGACACCGGATTGCATAGCGGAGAAGGTACGGTGGGATTCGAAAGAAGTTACGGTGGGATTCGAAATGGTCGGTGATCTGTTTGTTAACTTGGCTTTCAAATACTTTCGAAAGGCAGGGCAGGATGGATACAGGTCTGTAACAGTTTGGATCTAGAGTGTCACCCCCTTTGAAGAGGGGGATGACCGCGGCAGCTTTCCAATCTCTGGGGATCTCAGACGTTATGAAAGAGAGGTTGAACAGGCTAGTAATAGGGGTTGCGACAATTTTGGCGGCTAGTTTTAGAAAGAAAGGGTCCAGATTGTCTAGCCCAGCTGATTTGTAGGGGTCCAGATTTTGCAGCTCTTTCAGAACATCAGCTGTCTGAATTTGTGTGAAGGAGAAGCGGGGGGGGGGGGCATGGGCAAGTTGCAGCGGAGGGTGCAGAGTTGGTGGCCGGGGTAGTGGTAGCCAGGTGGAAAGCATGGCCAGCCGTAGCAAAATGCTTGTTGAAATTCTCGATTATTGTAGATTTATCAGTGGTGATAGTGTTTCCTAACCTCAGTGCAGTGGGCAGCTGGGAGGAAGTGCTCTTATTCTCCATGGACTTTACAGTGTCCCAAGACTTTTTGGAGTTAGTGCTACAGGATGCAAATTTCTGTTTGAAAAAGTTAGCCTTTGCTTTCCTGACTGCTTGTGTATATTGGTTCCTAACTTCCCTGAAAAGTTGCATATCGCGGGGGCTATTTGATGCTAATGCAGTACGCCACAGGATGTTTTTGTGCTGGTCAAGGGCAGTGCAGTCTGAGGAGAACCAGGGGCTCTATCTGTTCTTAGTTCTGTATTTTTTGAATGGGGCATGTTTATTTAAGATTGAGAGGAAATTACTTTTAAAGAACAACCAGGCATCCTCTACTGACGGAATGAGATCTATATCCATCCAGGATACCTGGGCCAGGTCAATTAGGAAGGCCTGCTCGCTAAAGTGTTTTAGGGAGCGTTTGACAGTGATGAGGGGTGGTTGTTTGACCGCAGACCCGTTACGGACGCAGGCAATAAGGCAGTGATCGCTGAGATCCTGGTTGAAGACAGCGGAGGTGTATTTAGAGGGTAAATTAGTCAGGATGATATCTATGAGGGTACCCATGTTTACGGATTTAGGGTTGTACCTGGTAGGTTTGTTGATAATTTGTGTGAGATTGAGGGCATCTAGTTTGGATTGTAGGATGGCCGGGGTGTTAAGCATATCCCAATTTAGGTCACCAAGCAGTACGAACTCTGAGGATAAATGGGGGGCAATCAATTCACATATGGTGTCCAGGGCACAGCTGGGGGCTGAGGGGTCTCTGTAGCAAGCGGCAACAGTGAGAGACTTATTTCTGGAAAGGTGGATTTTTAGAAGTAGAAGCACAGACCTGGATAGTATGATAGAGCTCTGCAGGCTATCTCTACAGTAGATTGCAACTCCACCCCCTTTGGCAGTTCTATCTAGACGGAAAATGTTATAGTTGGGGATGGAAATTTCAGAATTTTTGGTGGCCTTCCTAAGCCAGGATTCAGACACTGCTAGAACATCAGGGTTGGTGGAGTGTGCTAACGCAGTGAATAACTCAAACTTAGGAAGTAGACTTCTGATATTAACATGCAAGAAACCAAGGCTTTAGCGATTACAGAAGTCAACAAATGATAGCGCCTGGGGAGTAGGAGTGATACTGAGGGCTGCAGGGCCTGGGTTAGCCTCTACATCACCAGAGGAACAGAGGAGGACTAGAATAAGGATACGGCTAAAGGCTTTAAGAACTGGTCTTCTAGTGCGTTGGGTACATAGAATAAAGGGGGAAGATTCAGGGCATTATGTACAGACAAGGATATGGAAGGATATGAGTAAAGTGGAGGTAAACCTAAGCGTTGGGTAACAATGAAAGAGATAGCATCACTGGAGGCACCGATTGAGTCGGTCTCCGCGTGTATGGGGGGTGGGACAAAGGAGCTATCGAAGGCAGGTTTAGCTGGGCTGGGGGATCTACAGTGAAATAGTACAATTAGAAATAACCAAAACAGCAATAAGCAAACCATATTGACATGGGAGAGAGGCATAAAGCAATCACAGGTGTAATTTGAGAGAGCTAAGACAACAGCTGGTAATGACGACACAGTTTGGGCTGAGGCTAAACATAAACAGGATGCGGTACCGTAAAAAGGAACAGTCCAGCAGGCATCAGCTGTGTAGCTGAGTTATCATAAGGTCCGGTGAACAGCAATAGGATAGTTCGGAGGTAGTTCGGGGGCTGCTAAAGCACTAGCGAGCAAGAGGCCACGGCTAGCGTGTGCTAGCGGGCCGGGGCTAGCAGATAGAATCTTCGTGGTCGACGTCGTAACGGGAATCCTGTTGTAACCATATCAGACGATTTCGTCGGTAGACCAGTCGTGTAGGATCGGCGGGGCTCCGTGTCAACACTAGGGGGTTCCGTCTGGTTGACAGAGAGGTAGATAGCCGGGAGATGGGCCTAGCTCAGGATGATTAGCCAAACCACAACGTCCATTTTGTTGCAGCTAGCTGGTAGCGATAAATCCGGAGTTACAGGTCCAGTGATTCAGTGATTCCGGCAGAAAAACAGATATGTTCTGGGTCGATAACGCGCTGTGCAGACAGTGCAGACTGGCCGAATAATAGTCCAGGCTAGAGCTGGCTGGTAGGTGGTGCAGGCCATGGACAATGGTGAAAAACCGCTTACGGTAGCTAATAGCAAGTAGCTAGTTAGCTGGCTTCTCCCGTCCGGTAGACCGAGAGGTAGATAGCCGGGATATGGGCCTGGCTCTAGGCTAGCTCGAGGCTAACTGGTGCTTGCATCGGGGGCAGTGGTGATTAGCTAAACAGCAACATCCATTCGGTTGCGGCTAGCTAGTTGCGATCCGGTGATTAATGTCCAGTGATTAAATTATTCCTGCAGAAAAATCCAATGTTCTGGGTGAAATACCGCTAACTGTGGCTAATAGCAAGTAGCTAGTTAGCTGGCTAGCTAGTTTCAACTGGAGATTCTAGATAAAAGGTAAGTCAAAAATAGAATCCGTTCCACATTGAGTGAGGCGGGTTGCAGGAAAGTATATTTTGTAGAAGGATGAAAAATCTGATAGGGAAATATGTACGAAAAATACAAAAAAACAGGGTATTTACAGGCTATTTACAGACTCACGACAAAAACAGGACTGCACTACTACGCCATCTTGAGTATACCGAGTTGCATCACCGCCATACCAGGCGGTGATGCAACCGGTCAGGATGCTCTCGATGGTGCAGCTGTATAATTTTCTGAGGATCTGGGGACCCATGGCAAATCTTTTCAGTCTCTTGAGTGCGAAAAGGCGTTGTCGTGCCTCTTCATGACATTCTTGGTGTGTTTGGACCATGATAGTTTGTTGGTGATATGGACACCAAGGAACTTGGATCTCTTGACCCGCTCCACTACAGCCCTGTCGATGTGAATGGGGGGTTTTTCGGCCCTCCTTTTCTTGTAGTCCACTATCATCTCCTTTGTCTTGCTCACGTTGAGGGAGAGGTTGTTGTCCTGGCACCACACTGCCAGGTCTCTGACCTCCTCCCTATAGGCTGTCTCATCATTGTTGGTGATCAGGCCTACCATCATTGTGTCGTCAGCAAACTTAATGATGGTGTTGGAGTCGTGCTTGGCCACGCAGTCGTGGGTGAACAGGGACTACAGGAGGGGACTAAGCACTCACCCCTGAGGGGCCTCCGACGGGACAGCTGCTCTCTGCCTGGGATTCCTCCTCCAACTGGAGCTCTACTTCTCCAGCATCAGCCCGGCCCCATCGGAGCGAGAGAAGGTGTCCGCCCTCATCTCCTGCCTCTCGGGGAAAGCCCTGGAGTGGGCCAACGCGGTGTGGAAGGAAGGAGGAGCCGCGTTGGACAACTACGGGGAGTTCGCTCGCCTCTTTCGGGCTGTCTTCAATCACCTGCCCGAAGGTCGAGAGGCGGGTGAGTGGCTGGTCCACCTGAGGCAGGGGACGAGCACTGCGCAGGACTTCGCCTTGGAGTTTCGGAATCTAGCAGCTGGGTCCGGGTGGAACGAGCAGGCCCTTATTGACCAATTCCGGTGCCATCTGCGGGAGGATGTCCGAAGTGAGCTAGCCTGCCGGGACACCATGTTGTCCTTCACGCAACTGGTGGACATGGCCATCCGTTTAGACAACCTGCTGGCGGCCAGAGGACGTCCTGGAGGGGGTCTGCCCGTTCCAACCCCGGCCGACTCGGATCACGAGCTGATGGAGCTGGGTGGAGCCGCGATCCGAGAGAGCGGAGGACGTATTCCCCCAAATACCTCGATTTGGCGCACGCATTTTCCAAAACGCCAGGGGTTTATACGTCCCTCCACTTCACCTGCCTCCTCAAGTTTCATTTTTGTGAAGAAGAAAGACGGCGGTCTGCGCCCTTGCATTAATTATCGATCACTGAACAAGGAGACGATTTAGTTATCCTCTCCCCCTCATTCCTTCAGTGAACGAGTCAATGCATGGGGCGCGCTTCTTCACCAAATTAGATCTCCGCAGTGCGTACAACCTGGTGCGTGTCCAAGAGGGGGATGAGTGGAAGACAGCATTCAGCACAACTACGGGGCATTATGAATACCTGGTGATGCCCTACGGTTTGATGAATGCTCCATCCGTCTTCCAGTCCTTTGTGAACGAGGTGTTTCGGGACACGCTTGGTTGCGGTGTAGTGGTCTACATCTATGACATTGTGGTGTATTCCACTACGTGCGCTGAGCATGTGTCCCTGGTTCGCAAAGTGCTGGCCCGACTGTTGGAAAATGACCTTTATGCCAAGGCAGAAAAGTGTCTGTTTTTCCAGCAGTCCGTCTCCTTCCTCGGAGATCGCATTTCAGCCGTGCGTAAATTGGCCGACTCCCACCATGGTTAAGGAGGTGCAGCGCTTTATTGGCTTCGCCAACTATTATCGGAGGTTTATCCGGGGCTTTGGCAAGGTCATAGCTATCTCCTCATTTGAATTCCATGCTGTCACAGTCACTAGCCCATTTAAGCTTAATATCCTTGTCATCTATCGCCCTCCAGGTTCCCTTGGAGAGTTCATCAATGAGCTTGACGCCTTGATAAGTTCCTTCCCTGAGGATGGCTCACCCCTCACAGTTTTGGGGGATTTCAACCTCCCTATGTCCACATTTGACTCATTTCTCTCTGCCTCCTTCTTTCCACTCCTCTCCTCTTTTGACCTCACCCTCTCACCGTCCCCCCCTACTCACAAGGCAGGCAATACGCTTGACCTCATCTTCACTAGATGCTGCTCCTCTACTAATCTCACTGCAACTCCCCTCCATGTCTCCGACCACTACTTTGTTTCCTTTTCTCTCTCACTCTCCTCCCACACTACTCACTCTGCCCCTACACAGATGGTAATGCGCCGCCGCAACCTTCGCTCTCTCTCTCCCACTACTCTCTCCTCTTCCATCCTATCATCTCTTCCCTCTGCTCAATCCTTCTCCCTCCAATCTCCTGATTCTGCCTCCTCAACCCTCCTCTCCTCCCTTTCTGCATCCTTTGACTCTCTGTGTCCCCTATCCTCCCGGCCGGCTCGGTCCTCCCCTCCAGCTCCGTGGCTTGATGACTCATTGCGAGCTCACAGAACAGAGCTCCGGGCAGCGGAGCGGAAATGGAAGAAAACTAAACTCCCTGCCGACCTGGCATCTTTTCACTCCCTCCTCTCTACATTTTCTTCATCTGTTTCTGCTGCTAAGGCCACCTTCTACCACTCTAAATTCCAAGCATCTGCCTCTAACCCTAGGAAGCTCTTTGCCACATTTTCCTCCCTCCTGAATCCTCCCCCCCCCCCCCTCCTCTCTCTCTGTGGATGACTTCGTCAACCACTTTGAAAAGAAGGTTGACGACATCCGATCCTCGTTTGTTAAGTCTAATGACACTGCTGGTCCTGCTCACACTGCCCTACCCTATGCTTTGACTTCTTTCTCCCCTCTCTCTCCAGATAAAATCCTGCGACTTGTGACTGCAGGCCGCCCAACAACCTGCCCGCTTGACCCCATCCCCTCCTCCCTTCTCCAGACCATCTCCGGTGACCTTCTCCCCTACCTCACCTCGCTGATCAACTCATCCTTGACCGCTGGCCATGTCCCTTCCGTCTTCAAGAGAGCGAGAGTTGCTCCCCTTCTCAAAAAACCAACACTCGACCCCACTGATGTCAACAACTACAGACCAGTATCCCTTCTTTCTTTTCTTTCCAAAACTATTGAGCGTGCCGTCTTTAGCCAACTCTCTTGCTATCTCTCTCAGAATGACCTTCTTGATCCAAACCAATCAGGTTTCAGGACTGGTCATTCAACTGAGACTGCTCTTCTCTGTGTCACGGAGACTCTCCGCACTGCTAAAGCTAACTCTCTCTCCTCTGCTCTTGTCCTTCTAGACCTGTCTGCTGCCTTTGATACTGTGAACCATCAGATCCTCCTCTCCACCCTCTCCGAGCTGGGCATCTCCGGCGCGGCTCACTCCTGGATTGCGTCCTACCTGACCGGTCGCTCCTACCAAGTGGCGTGGCGGGAAGCTGTCTCCGCACCACGTGCTCTCACCACTGGTGTCCCCCAGGGCTCGGTTCTAGGCCCTCTCCTTTTCTCCCTATACACCAAGTCACTTGGCTCTGTCATATCCTCACATGGCCTTTCCTATCATTGCTACGCTGACGATACACAAATAATCTTCTCCTTTCCCCCTTCTGATAACCAGGTGGCGAATCGCATCTCTGCATGTCTGGCAGACATATCAGTATGGATGACGGATCACCACCTCAAGCTGAACCCTGGCAAGACGGAGCTGCTCTTCCTCCCGGGGAAGGACTGCCCGTTCCATGATCTCGCCATCACGGTTGACAACTCCGCTGTGTCCTCCTCCCAGAGTGCGAAGAGCCTAGGCGTGACCCTGGACAACACCCTGTCGTTCTCCGCCAACATCAAGGCGGTGACCCGCTCCTGCAGGTTCATGCTCTACAACATTCGGAGAGTGCGACCCTGCCTTACACAGGAAGCGGCGCAGGTCCTGGTCCAGGCACTTGTCATCTCCCGTCTGGACTACTGCAACTCGCTGTTGGCTGGCCTCCCTGCCTGTGCCATTAAACCCCTACAACTCATCCAGAATGCCGCAGCCCGTCTGGTGTTCAACCTTCCCAAGTTCTCTCACGTCACCCCCCTCCTCCGCACACTCCACTGGCTTCCAGTTGAAGCTCGCATCCGCTACAAGACCATGGTGCTTGCCTATGGAGCAGTGAGGGGAACGGCACCTCTGTACCTTCAGGCTCTGATCAGTCCCTACACCCAAACGAGGGCATTGCGTTCATCCACCTCTGGCCTGCTGGCTCCCCTTCCTCTGCGGAAGCATAGCTCCCGCTCAGCCCAGTCAAAACTGTTCGCTGCTCTGGCACCCCAATGGTGGAACAAGCTCCCTCACGACGCCAGGACAGCGGAGTCACTCACCACCTTCCGGAGACATTTGAAACCCCACCTCTTTAAGGAATACCTGGGATAGGATAAAGTATTCCTTCTAACCCACCCCCCCCCCCCCCCCCCCCCAAATTGTAAAGTGGTTATCCCACTGGCTATAGGGTGAACGCACCAATTTGTGAGTCGCTCTGGCTAAGAGCGTCTGCTAAATGACGTTAATGTGCCCTTGAGCAAGGCACTTAACCCTAATTGCTCCTGTAAGTCGCTCTGGATAAGAGCGTCTGCTAAATGACTAAAATGTAATGTAAATGTATAGCTCCCATTACATCTCTGTTGAAGGGTGGGCCGTCCTGGCTCCTCTGGTCTGCTGAGGCTGACAGGGCCTTCAGTAACCTGAGGGGTCTGTTCACCTCAGCCCCGGTACTGGCCCACCCCGATCCATCACTACCGTTTGTAGTGGAGGTAGATGCGTCCGAGGTAGGGATAGGCACTGTCCTATCTCAACGTACAGGCACGCCACCCAAGCTCCGCCCCTGTGCCTCCTTCTCTAAGAAGCTCAGCCTGGCGGAGCAGAACTACGATGTTGGTGATCGGGAGCTGTTGGCTGTTGTCCGAGCCCTGACCGTGTGGAGGCATTGGCTCAAAGGGGCGAAACACCCTTTCCTCGTCTGGATGGACCACTGTAACCTGGATTACATCCGGGCAGAGAGGAGGCTGAATCCTCGACAGGCCAGGTGGGCCCTATTCTTCACCCGGTTTGATTTCACACTATCATACATCCCGGGTACGAAGAACATGAAGGCAGACACATTGTCACAGCTGTATGATATAGAGGAGAGGCCCAGAGACAACACCTGCATACTCCCGGCCTCCTACATTGTGGCGCCGGTAGTATGGGCGATGGACGCGGATATAGAGTAGTCGTTACGCACAGAGTCATCTCCACCTCAGTGTCCAGCTGAGCTGCAGTACATGCCTGCTCTTATCCGTGACCGTCTGATCTACTGGGCACACACGTCACCCTCCTCTGGTCACCCAGGTATCGGTCATACAATGCGTTGCCTGACCGGAAAGTACTGGTGGCCTACCTTGGCTAAGGACGTGAGGGTGTATGTCTCCTCCTGCTCGGTGTGCGCCCAGAGTAAGGCACCTAGGCACCTCCCAGCGGGTAAGTTACAACCTTTACCAGTTCCACAACGACCATGGTCTCACCTGAGTGTTGATTTCCTTACCGATCTTCCCCTCTCCCAAGGTAACACCACCATCCTGGTCGTTGTGGACTGCTTTTCCAAGGCCTGCTGCCTCCTTCCTCAGCCCGGTCTCCCCACGGCTCTGCAAACTGCGGATACCCTGTTTACACACGTCTTCCGGCACTACGGGGTACCAGAAGATATAGTGTCTGACCGGGGTCCCCAGTTCACATCCAAGGTGTGGAAGGCATTCATGGACGTCTGGGAGTCTCGGTCAGCCTGACCTCTGGTTTCCACCCCGAGTCTAATGGGCAGGTGGAACGGGTAAATCAGGATGTGGGTAGGTTCCTGCGGTCCTACTGCCAGGACCGGCCGGGGGAGTGGTCGGTGTTCTTGCCATGGGCCGAATATGCCCAGTCAACTTTTTGGACGAGATGGGTCCCATTATGCCTGGCGAAAACCAAACACTGCATTCCACAGTAAGAACATCATACCAAAGGTCAAGCATGGTGGTGGTGGTGTGATGGTTTGTGGATGCTTTGCTGCCTCAGGACCTGGATGACTTGCCTTAATAGAAGGAACCATGAATTCTGCTCTGTATCAGAGAATTCTACAGGAGAATGTCAGACCATCCGTCTGTGAGCTGAAGCTGAAGCGCAGCTGGGTCATGCAGCAAGACAATGATCCAAATCACACAATCAAGTCTACATGAAAATAGCTAAAAAGCAACAAATTGGACGTTTTGGAATGGCCTAGTCAAAGTCCAGACCTAATCCCAATTGAGATGTTGTGGCAGGACTTGAAACGAGCAGTTCATGCTTGAAAACCCACACGTCACTGAGTTAAAGCAGTTCTGCATGGAAGAGTGGGCCAAAATTCCTCCACAGCGACGTGAGAGACTGATCAACAACTACAGGAAGCATTTGGTTGGAGTCATTGCAGCTAAAGGTGGCACAACCAGTTATTGAGTGTAAGGGAGCAATTACTTTTTCACACAGGGGAATTGGGTGTTGCATACAGTGGGGGAAAAAAGTATTTAGTCAGCCACCAATTGTGCAAGTTCTCCCACTTAAAAAGATGAGAGAGGCCTGTAATTTTCATCATAGGTACACGTCAACTATGACAGACAAATTGAGGGAAAAAAATCCAGAAAATCACATTGTAGGATTTTTAATGAATTTATTTGCAAATTATGGTGGAAAATAAGTATTTGGTCACCTACAAACAAGCAAGATTTCTGGCTCTCACAGACCTGTAACTTCTTCTTTAAGAGGCTCCTCTGTCCTCCACTTGTTACCTGTATTAATGGCACCTGTTTGAACTTGTTATCAGTATAAAAGACACCTGTCCACAACCTCAAACAGTCACACTCCAAACTCCACTATGGCCAAGACCAAAGAGCTGTCAAAGGACACCAGAAACAAAATTGTAGACCTGCACCAGGCTGGGAAGACTGAATCTGCAATAGGTAAGAGGCTTGGTTTGAAGAAATCAACTGTGGGAGCAATTATTAGGAAATGGAAGACATACAAGACCACTGATAATCTCCCTCGATCTGGGGCTCCACGCAAGATCTCACCCCGTGGGGTCAAAATGATCACAAGAACAGTGAGCAACAATCCCAGAACCACACGGGGGAACCTAGTGAATGACCTGCAAAGAGCTGGGACCAAAGTAACAAAGCCTACCATCAGTAACACACTACGCCGCCAGGGACTCAAATCCTGCAGTGCCAGACGTGTCCCCCTGCTTAAGCCAGTACATGTCCAGGCCCGCCTGAAGTTTGCTAGAGTGCATTTGGATGATCCAGAAGAGGATTGGGAGAATGTCATATGGTCAGATGAAACCAAAATATAACTTTTTGGTAAAAACTCAACTCGTCGTGTTTGGAGGACAAAGATTGCTGAGTTGCATCCAAAGAACACCATACCTACTGTGAAGCATGGGGGTGGAAACATCATGCTTTGAGGGCTTTTTTTCTGCAAAGGGACCAGGATGACTGATCCGTGTAAAGGAAAGAATGAATGGGGCCATGTATCGTGAGATTTTGAGTGAAAACCTCCTTCCATCAGCAAGGGCATTGAAGATGAAACGTGGCTGGGTCTTTCAGCATGACAATGATCCCAAACACACCGCCCGGGCAACGAAGGAGTGGCTTCGTAAGAAGCATTTCAATGTCCTGGAGTGGCCTAGCCAGTCTCCAGATCTCAACCCCATAGAAAATCTTTGGAGGGAGTTGAACGTCCGTGTTGCCCAGCGACAGCCCCAAAACATCAATGCTGCATGGAGGAATGGGCCAAAATACCAGCAACAGTGTGTGAAAACCTTGTGAAGACTTACAGAAAACGTTTGACCTGTGTCATTGCCAACAAAGGGTATATAACAAAGTATTGAGAAACTTTTGTTATTGACCAAATACTTATTTTCCACCATAATTTGCAAATAAATTCATTAAAAATCCTACAATGTGATTTTCTGGATTTTTTTTCCTCATTTTGTCTGTCATAGTCGACGTGTACCTATGATGAAAATGACAGGCCTCTCTCATCTTTTTAAGTGGGAGAACTTGCACAATTGCTGGCTGACTAAATACTTGTTTTCCCCACTGTAACTTTGTTTATGAAATAAATTAAATAAATATGTAATTGTTGTGTTATTTGTTCACTTATGGTCCCTTTATCTAATATTAGGTTATAGTTGAAGATCTGATAACATTCAGTATCACAAATATGCAAAAGTAGAGAAAATTAGAAAGGGGGCAAAAACCTTTTCATATATATATACACTGCTCAAAAAAATACAGGGAACACTTAAACAACACAATGTAACTCCAAGTCAATCACACTTCTGTGCAATCAAACTGTCCACTTAGGAAGCAACACTGATTGACAATACATTTCACATGCTGTTGTGCAAATGGAATAGACAACAGGTAGAAATTATAGGCAATTAGCAAGACACCCCCAATAAATAAGTGGTTCTGCAGGTGGTGACCACAGACCACTTCTCAGTTCCTATGCTTCCTGGCTGATGTTTTGGTCACTTTTGAATGCTGGCGGTGCTTTCACTCTAGTGGTAGCATGAGACGGAGTCTACAACCCACACAAGTGGCTCAGGTAGTGCAGCTCATCCAGGATGGCACATCAATGCGAGCTGTGGCAAGAAGGTTTGCGGTGTCTGTCAGCGTAGTGTCCAGAGCATGGAGGCGCTACCAGGAGACAGGCCAGTACATCAGGAGACGTGGAGGAGGCCGTAGGAGGGCAACAACCCAGCAGCAGGACCGCTACCTCCACCTTTGTGCAAGGAGGAGCAGGAGGAGCACTGCCAGAGCCCTGCAAAATGACCTCCAGCAGGCCACAACTGTGCATGTGTTTGCTCAAACGGTCAAAAACAGACTCCATGAGGGTGGTATGAGGGCCCGACGTCCACAGGTGGGGGTTGTGCTTGCAGCCCAACACCGTGCAGGACGTTTGGCATTTGCCAGAGAACACCAAGATTGACAAATTCGCCACTGGCGCCCTGTGCTCTTCACAGATGAAAGCAGGTTCACACTGAGCACATGTGACAGACGTGACAGAGTCTGGAGACGCCGTGGAGAAGGTTCTGCTGCCTGCAACATCCTCCAGCATGACCGGTTTGGCGTTGGGTCAGTCATGGTGTGGGGTGGCATTTCTTTGGGGGGCCGCACAGCCCTCCATGTGCTCGCCAGAGGTAGCCTGACTGCCATTAGGTACCGAGATGAGATCCTCAGACCCCTTGTGAGACCATATGCTGGTGCGGTTGGCCCTGGGTTCCTCCTAATGCAAGACAATGCTAGACCTCATGTGGCTGGAGTGTGTCAGCAGTTCCTGCAAGAGGAAGGCATTGATGCTATGGACTGGCCCGCCCGTTCCCCAGACCTGAATCCAATTGAGCACATCTGGGACATCATGTCTCGCTCCATCCACCAACGCCACGTTGCACCACAGACTGTCCAGGAGTTGGCGGATGCTTTAGTTCAGGTCTGGGAGGAGATCCCTCAGGAGACCATCCGCCACCTCATCAGGAGCATGCCCAGGCGTTGTAGGGAGGTCATACAGGCACGTGGAGGCCACACACACTACTGAGCCTCATTTTGACTTGTTTTAAGGACATTACATCAAAGTTGGATCAGCCTGTAGTGTGGTTTTCCACTTTAATTTTGAGGGTGACTCCAAATCCAGACCTCCATGGGTTGATACATTTGATTTCCATTGATCATTTTTGTGCGATTTTGTTGTCAGCACATTCAACTATGTAAAGAAAAAAGTATTTAATAAGATTATTTCATTCATTCAGATCTAGGATGTGTTGTTTAAGTGTTCCCTTAATTTCTTTGAGCAGTGTATATATATATATATATACAGTGGGGAGAACAAGTATTTGATACACTGCCGATTTTGCAGGTTTTCCTACTTACAAAGCATGTAGAGGTCTGTAATTTTTATCAGAAAATCCAGAAAATCACATTGTATGATTTTAAAGTAATGAATTTGCATTTTATTGCATGACATAAGTATTTGATACATCAGAAAAGCAGAACTTAATATTTGGTACAGAAACCTTTGTTTGCAATTACAGAGATCATACGTTTCCTGTAGGTCTTGACCAGGATTGCACACACTGCAGCAGGGATTTTGGCCCACTCCTCCATACAGACCTTCTCCAGATCCTTCAGGTTTCGGGGCTGTCGCTGGGCAATACGGACTTTCAGCTCCCTCCAAAGATGTTCTATTGGGTTCAGGTCTGGAGACTGGCTAGGCCACTCCAGGACCTTGAGATGCTTCTTACGGAGCCACTCCTTAGTTGCCCTGGCTGTGTGTTTCGGGTCGTTGTCATGCTGGAAGACCGAGCCACGACCCATCTTCAATGCTCTTACTGAGGGAAGGAGGTTGTTGGCCAAGATCTCGCGATACATGGCCCCTTCCATCCTCCCCTCAATACGGTGCAGTCGTCCTGTCCCCTTTGCAGAAAAGCATCCCCAAAGAATGATTTTTCCACCTCCATGCTTCACGGTTGGGATGGTGTTCTTGGGGTTGTATTCATCCTTCTTCTTCCTCCAAACACGGCGAGTGGAGTTTAGACCAAAAAGCTCTATTTTTGTCTCATCAGACCACATGACCTTCTCCCATTCCTCCTCTGGATCATTCAGATGGTCATTGGCAAACTTCAGACGGGCCTGGACATGCGCTGGCTTGAGCAGAGGGACCTTGCGTGCGCTGCAGGATTTTAATCCATGACGGCGTAGTGTGTTACTAATGGTTTTCTTTGAGACTGTGGTCCCAGCTCTCTTCAGGTCATTGACCAGGTCCTGCCGTGTAGTTCTGGGCTGATCCCTCACCTTCCTCATGATCATTGATGCCCCACGAGGTGAGATCTTGCATGGAGCCCCAGACCGAGGATGATTGACCGTCATCTTGAACTTCTTCCATTTTCTAATAATTGCGCCAACAGTTGTTGCCTTCTCACCAAGCTGCTTGCCTATTATCCTGTAGCCCATCCCAGCCTTGTGCAGGTCTACCATTTTATCCCTGAAATCATTACACACCTCTCTGGTCTTGGCCATTGTGGAGAGGTTGGAGTCTGTTTGATTGAGTGTGTGGACAGGTGTCTTTTATACAGGTAACGAGTTCAAACAGGTGCAGTTAATACAGGTAATGAGTGGAGAACAGGAGGGCTTCTTAAAGAAAAACTAACAGGTCTGTGAGAGCCGGAATTCTTACTGGTTGTTAGGTTTTTTTAATTACTTAAAAATCATACACTGTGATTTTCTGGATTTTTGTTTTAGATTCCGTCTCTCACAGTTGAAGTGTACCTATGATAAAAATTACAGACCTCTACATGCTTTGTAAGTATGAAAACCTGCAAAATCGGCAGTGTATCAAATACTTGTTCTCCCCACTGTATATATATATACAGTACTAACCTGTACCCCTGCACATTGACTCGGTACCGGTACCCCCTGTATATAGCCTCATTATTGTTATTTTGTGTTACTTACATTTTTTTTATTTAGTAGATACATTCTTAACTCTATTTTCTTAAAACTGCATTGTTGGTTAAGGGCTTGTAATTAAGCATTTCACAGTAAAGTCTACACCTGTTGTATTTGGCGCATGTGACATTTGATATATACACTACCAGTCAAAAGTTTGGACACACCTACTCATTCAAGGGTTTTTCTTTATTTTGACTATTTTTTACATTGCAGAATAATAGTGAAGACATCAAAACTATGAAATAACACATATGGAATCATGTAGTAACCAAAAAAAGTGTTAAACAAATAAACATTTATTTTATATTTTATATTCTTCAAAGTAACCTCCCGAGTGGCGCAGTGGTCTAAGGCACTGCATCGCAGTGCTAGCTGTGCCACTAGAGATCCTGGTTTGAATCCAGGCTCTGTCGTAGGCGGCAGTGACCGGGAGACCCATGGGGCGGCGCACAATTGGTCCAGGGTAGGGGAGGGAATGGCTGGCAGGGATGTAGCTCAGTTGGTAGAGCATGGCGTTTGCAACGTCAGGGTTGTGGGTTCGATTCCCACGTGGGGCCAGTATGAAAAAATTAAAATAATGTATGCACTCACTAACTGTAAGTCGCTCTGGATAAGAGCGTCTGCTAAATGACGTAAATGTAGCCAGCCTTTGCCTTGATGACCGCTTTGCACACTCTAAACATTCTATCAACCAGCTTCATGAGGTAGTCACCTGAATGCATTTATACCTGACGCTGACGAAGATGGCGGCCTCGTAACTAGCTCGTAGGAAACTTTGCGCTATTTTGTTTTTTTAATGTATTATTTTTTACATTATTAGCTCAGAAGGTGTTTTATATCATTACATACAGCCGGGAAAAACTATTGGACCCCAGAACTACCAGCATTATGACCAGGAATACGACTTTCCCGAAGCAGATCCTTTGTTTGCTCTCCCCAGGGCAATTGAAATGATTCCAGCGGCTGACCCAAAACATCGCCGGCGGAGGAGAGGCACTCGGAGCGGCCTGCTGGTTCGACTTGGGAGCCGCGCACACCACCCACCGCTTTCAAGTATATTACGCGCTAATGTTCAGTATTTGGATAACAGAGTCGAAAAAAACTCAGGGCAAGGATTTCTTTCCAGAGAGACATCAGGGCCTGTAACATACTTTGTTTCACAGAAACATGGCTCTCTAGGGATATTCTGTTGAAATAGGTCCAACCAGATGGGTTCTCAGTTCATCGCGCAGACAGGAATAAATATCTCTACAGGAAGCAGAAGGGCAGAGGTGTGTGTTTCATGATTAACGACTCATTGTGTAATTGTAGTAACATACAGGAACTCAAGTCCTTTTGTTCACCCGACCTAGAATAACTCACAATCAAATTTCAACCGTATTATCTCCCAAGATAATTTTCTTCGGTTATAGTCACGGCCGTGTATATCCCTCCTCAAGCCGATACCACGACAGCCCTCAAAGAACTTCACTGGACTTTATGCAAACTGGAAAACACATATCCTGAGGCTGCATTTATTGCAGCTGGGGATTTTAACAAAGCAAATTTGAGGACTAGGCTGCCGAAGTTCTATCAACATATCGACTGTTGTACTCGGGCTGCTAAAATTCTCGACCATTGCTATTCGAACTTCCGGGATGGTTATAAGGCCCTCCCCCGCCCTCCTTTCGGCAAAATCTGACCAAAACTCCATTTTGCTCCTCCCTTCCTATAGGCAGAAACTCAAACAGGAAGTACCCGTACTAAGGACTATTCAACGCTGGTCTGACCAATCGGAATCCACGCTTCAAGATTGTTTTGATCACGCGGACTGGGATATGTTCCGGGTAGCTTGCGAAAACCAATTTAGGCGAACACACTGAAACGGTGACTGAGTTTATCAGGAAGTGTATAGGAGATGTTGTTCATAAACTCTCACTCAACGTCAACAAAACAAAGGATATCGTGGACTTCAGGAAACAGCAGAAGGTGCACCCCCCTATCCACATCGACGGGACCGCAGTGGAGAAGGTGGAAAGCTTCATGTTCCTTGGTATACATATCACTGACAAACTGAAATGGTCCACCCACGCAGACAGTGTGTTGAAGAAGGCGCAACAGAGCCTCTTCAACCTCAGGAGGCTGAAGATATTTGGCTAGCATCTAAAACCCTCACAAACTTTTACAGATGCAAAATTGAGAGCATCCTGTCGGGCTGTATCACCGCCTGGTACGGCAACTGCACCGTCAGCAACCGCAGGGCTTTCCAGAGCGTGGTGCGGTCTACCAAACGCATTACCGGGGGCAAACTATCCGCCCTCCAGGACACCTACAGCACCCGATGTCACAGGAAGGCCAAAAAGATAATCAAGGACATCAACCACCAGAGCAACTGGCTGTTCACCCCGCTATAATCCAGAAGGCGAGGTCAGTACAGGTGCATCAAAGCTGGGACCGAGAGACTGAAAAACAGCTTCTATCTCAAGGCCATCAGACTGTTAAATAGCCATCACTAGCACATTAGAGGCTGCTGCTGCCTACAGAAATCGCAGGCCACTTTCAGAAATGGAACACTAGTCACTTTAATAATGTTTACATATCTTGCAGTACTCATCTCATATGTATATACTGGACTCTATAATATTCTACTGTATCTTAGTCCATGCCGCTCTGTCATTGCTCGTCCATGTATGTATATATTCTTAATTCCATTCCTTACTTAGATTTGTGTGTATTGGGTATATGTTGTGAAATTGTTAGATATTACTTGTAAGATATTACTGCACTGTCGGAGCTAGAAGCAGAAGCATTTCGCTACACCCGCAATAACATCTGCTAAACACGTGTATGTGTCAAATAATATTTGATTTAATTTGATTTCAATTAACAGGTGTGCCTTCTTAAAAGTTTATTTGTGTAATTTCTTTCCTTCTTAATGCGTTTGAGCCAATCAGTTGTGTTGTGACAAGGTAGGGGTGGTATACAGAAGATAGCCCTATTTGGTGAAAGACCAAGTCCATATTATGGCAAGAACAGCTCAAATAAGCAAAGACAAACAACAGTCCATCATTACTTTAAGACATGAAGGTCAGTCAATCCGGAAAATGTCAAGAAGTTTCTTCAAGTGCAGTCGCAAAAACCATCAAGCGCTATAATGAAACTAACTCTCACGAGGACCGCCACAGGAATGGAAGACCCAGAGTTACCTCTGCTGCAGGGGATACGTTCATTAAAGTTACCAGCTTCAGAAATTGCTGCCCAAATAACTGCTTCACAGAGTTCAAGTAACAGACGCATCTCAACATCAGCTGTTCAGAGGAGACTGCGTGAATCAGGCCTTCATGGTCGAATTGCTGCAAAGAAACCACTACTAAAGCACACCAATAAGAAGAAGAGACTTGCTTGGGCCAAGAAACACACGCAATGGTCATTAGACCGGTGGAAATCTGTCGTTTGGTCTGATGAGTCCAAATTTGAGATTTTTGGTTCCAACCGCCATGTCTTTGTTAGACGCAGAGTAGGTGAATTGATGATCTCTGCATGTGTTGTTCCCACTGTGAAGCATGGAGGAGGAGGTGTGATGGTGTGGGGGTGCTTTGTTGGTGACACTGTCTGTGATATATTTAGAATTCAAGGCACACTTAACCAGCATTGCTACCACAGCATTCTGTAGCGATACACCATCCCATCAGGTTTGCGCTTCGTGGGACTATAATTTGTTTTTCAACAGGACAATGACCCAACACACCTCCAGGCTGTTTAAGGGCTATTTGACCAAGAAGGAGAGTGATGGAGTGCTGCATCAGATGACCTGGCCTCCACAATCACCTGACCTCAACCCAATTGAGATGGTTTGGGATGAGTCGGACCGCAGAGTGAAGGAAAAGCAGCCAACAAGTGCTCAGCATATGTGGGAACTCCTTCAAGACTGTTGGAAAAGCATTCCAGGTGAAGCTGGTTGAGAGAATGCCAAGAGTGTGCAAAGCTGTCATCAAGGCAAAGGGTGGCTACTTTGAAGAATCTAAAATCTAAAATATATTTTGATTTATTTAACACTTTTTTGTTACTACATGATTCCTCTCAAGTAGCGGATCTTCCTCTCAAATGGGTTACATAGTTGTGCACTGACTCCCCCTCTTCCTGTTCGTAGCTTCCAAAAACGAACCGCTCATAAATGACGTTTCTGGCAGGTTTGAAGTACACTATACATAGCAAAATATGTGGAAACCCCTTCAAATTACTGGATTCGGCTATTTCAGCCAAAATATATTTAGATTTGTTTAACACTTTTTTTGTTACTACATGATTCCATATGTGTTATTTCATAGTGTTGATGTCTTCACTATTATTATACAATGTAGAAAATAGCAAAAATAAAGAAAAACCCTTGAATGAGTAGGTGTGTCCAAACTTTTGACTGGTACTGTATATACAGTGGGAAGAACAAGTATTTGATACATTGCCGATTTTGCAGGTTTTCCTACTTACAAAGCATGTAAAGGTCTGTCATTTTTATCATAGGTACACTTCAACTGTGAGAGACGGAATCTAAAACAAAAATCCAGAAAATCACATTGTATGATTTTTAAGTAATTAATTTGCATTTTATTGCATGACATAAGTATTTGATCACCTAACAACCAGTAAGAATTCCGGCTCTCACAGACCTGTTAGTTTTTCTTTAAGAAGCCCTCCTGTTCTCCACTCATTACCTGTATTAACTGCACCTGTTTGAACTCGTTACCTGTATAAAAGACACCTGTCCACACACTCAATCAAACAGACTCCAACCTCTCCACAATGGCCAAGACCAGAGCGCTGTGTAAGGACATCAGCGTTAAAATTTTAGACCTGCACAAGGCTGGGATGGGCTACAGGACAATAGGCAAGCAGCTTGGTGAGAAGGCAACAACTGTTGGCGCAATTATTAGAAAATGGAAGAAGTTCAAGATGACGGTCAATCACCCTCGGTCTGGGGCTCCATGCAAGATCTCACCTCGTGGGGCATCAATGATCATGAGGAAGGTGAGGGATCAGCCCAGAACTACACGGCAGGACCTGGTCAATGACCTGAAGAGAGCTGGGACCACAGTCTCAAAGAAAACCATTAGTAACACATTACGCCGTCATGGATTAAAATCCTGCAGCGCATGCAAGGTCGCCCTGCTCAAGCCAGCGCATGTCCAGGCCCATCTGAAGTTTGCCAATTACCATCTGGATGATCCAGAGGAGGAATGGGAGAAGGTCATGTGGTCTGATGAGACAAAAATAGAGCTTTTTGGTCTAAACTTCACTCGCCGTGTTTGGAGGAAGAAGAAGGATGAATACAACCCCAAGAACACCATCCCAACCGTGAAGCATGGAGGTGGAAAAATCATTCTTTGGGGATGCTTTTCTGCAATGGGGACAGGACGACTGCACCGTATTGAGGGGAGGATGGAAGGGGCCATGTATCGCGAGATCTTGGCCAACAACCTCCTTCCCTCAGTAAGAGCATTGAAGATGGGTCGTGGCTGGGTCTTCCAGCATGACAACGACCCAAAACACACAGCCAGGGCAACTAAGGAGTGGCTCCGTAAGAAGCATCTCAAGGTCCTGGAGTGGCCTAGCCAGTCTCCAGACCTGAACCCAATAGAACATCTTTGGAGGGAGCTGAAAGTCCGTATTGCCCAGCGACAGCCCCGAAACCTGAAGGATCTGGAGAAGGTCTGTATGGAGGAGTGGGCCAAAATCCCTGCTGCAGTGTGTGCAAACCTGGTCAAGACCTACAGGAAACATATGATCTCTGTAATTGCAAACAAAGGTTTCTGTACCAAATATTAAGTTCTGCTTTTCTGATGTATCAAATACTTATGTAATGCAATAAAAAGCAAATTAATTACTTAAAAATCATACAATGTGATTTTCTGGATTTTTGTTTTAGATTCCGTCTCTCACAGTTGAAGTGTACCTATGATAAAAATTACAGACCTCTACATGCTTTGTAAGTAGGAAAACCTGCAAAATCGGCAGTGTATCAAATACTTGTTCTCCCCACTGTATATATATATACTGCCGTTCAAAAGTTTGGGGTCACTTAGAAATGTCCTTGTTCTCGAAAGTAAATTTTGATCCATTAAAATAACATCAAATTAATCAGATGCTGACCTTCTAGGCAGAGTTGCAAAGAAAAAAACATATCTCAGACTGCCCATCTTAATCTTTTATTTTTATAGGCCAGTCTGAGATATGGCTTTTTCTTTGCAACTCTGCCTAGAAGGTCAGCTTCCCGGAGTCGCCTCTTCACTGTTGACGTTGAGACTGGTATTTTGTGGGTACTATTTAATGAAGCTGAGGACCTGTGAGGCGTCTGTTTCTCAAACTAGACACTCTAATGTATTTGTCCTCTTGCTCAGTCGTGCACCGGGGCCTCCCATTCCTCTTTCTATTCTGGTTAGAGACAGTTTGCACTGTTCTGTGAAGGGAGTAGTACACAGCGTTGTACGAGATCTTCAGTTTCTTGGCAATTTCTCGCATGGAATAGCCTTCATTTCTCTGAACAAGAATAGACTGACGAGTTTCAGAAGAAAGTTATTTGTTTCTGGCCATTTTGAGCCTGTAATCGAACCCACAATTGCTGATGCTCCAAATACTCAACTAGTCTGAATAAGGCCAGTTTAATTGCTTTTTTAATCAGCACAACAGTTTTCAGCTGTGCTAACATAATTGCAAAAGGGTTTTCTAATGACCATTTAGCCGTTTAAAATTATGAACTTGGATTAGCAAACACAATGTGCCATTGGAACACAGGACTGATGGTTGCTGATAATGGGCCTCTGTACGCCTATGTAGATATTCCATTAAAAATCAGCCGTTTCTAGCTACAATAGCCATTTACAAAATTAACAATGTCTACACTGTATTTCTGATCAATTTGATGTTATTTTAATGGACAAAAAATATGATTTTCTTTCGAAAACTAGGACATTTCTAAGTGACCCCAAACTTTTGAACGGTAGTGTATATATATATTACAGTGCCTTCGGAAAGTATTCAGACCCCTGGACTTTTTCCACATATTGTTAGGTTAGAGCCTTATTCTAAAATTGTTTAAATTGTTTTTTCCCCTCATCAATCAACACACAATACCCCATAATGACAAAGCAAAAACAGTTTTTTTTTGTCATTTTTGCAAATGTATTAAAAATAATAAATTGAAATATTACATTTACTTAAGTATTCAGACCTTTTACTCAGTGCTTTGTTGAATCACCTTTGGCAGCGATTACAGCCTTTACAGCGATTACAGCGATTACAGAGTCTTCTTGGGTATGACGCTACAAGCTTGGCACACCTGTATATGGGGAGTTTCTCCCATTCTTCTCTGCATATCGTCTCAAACTATGTCAGGTTGGATGGGGAGTGTTGCTGCACAGCTATTTTCAGGTCTCTCCAGAGATGTTTGATCGTGTTCAAGCCCAGGCTCTGGCTAGGCCACTCAAGGACATTCAGAGACTTGTCCTGAAGCCACTCCAGCGTTGTTTTGGCTGTGTGCTTAGGGTCATTGTTCTGTTGGAAGGTGAATCTTCGCCCCAGTCTGAGGTCCTGAGCGCTCTGGAGCAGGTTTTCATTAAGGATCTCTCTGTACTTTTCTCTGTTCATCTTTCCCTCGATCCTGACTAGTCTCTCAGTTCCTGCCGATGAAAAACATCCCCATAGCATGATGCTGCCACCACCATGCTTCACTGTAGGGATGATGCCATGTTTGCTCCAGACGTGACACTTGGCATTCAGGCCAAAGAGTTCAACCTTGGTTACATCATACCAGAGAAGGTGCCTTTTGCCAAACTCCAAGCGGGCTGTCATGTGCCTTTTACTGAGGAGTGGCTTCCGTCTGGCCACTTTACCATAAAGGCCTGATTGGTGGAGTGCCGCAGAGATGGTTGTCCTTCTGGAAGGTTCTCCCATATCCACAGAGGAACTCTGGAGCTCTGTCAGACCATCGGGTTCTTGGTCAACACCCTGACCAAGGCCCTTCTCCTCCGATTGCTCAGATTGGCCGGGCGGCCAGCTCTAGGAAGAGTCTTGGTGGTTACAAACTTCTTCCATTTAAGAATGATGGAGGCCACTGTGTTCTTGGGGATCTTCAATGCTGCAGATATGTTTTGGTACCCTTCCCCAGATCTGTGCCTCGACACAATCCTGTCTCGAAGCTCTATGGACAATTCCTTCGACCTCATGCCTTGGTTTTTGCTCTGACATACACTGTCAACTGTGGGACCTTATATAGACTGGTGTGTGCCTTTCCAAATCATGTCCATCAATTGAATGTACCACAGGTGGACTCCAATCAAGTTGTAGAACCATCTCAAGGATGATCAATGGAAGCAGGATGCACCTGAGCTCATTTTCGAGTCTCATAGCAAAGGGTCTGAATACTTATGTAAATAAGGTATTTCTGTTTTTTATATACATTTAAAATAAAACCCAGCCCTTTAAAGAAACGCAGTCTGAAAAGTATTAGCACGTCATCTCATAGGGGAAACACAGGGCATTGACACAAAAAAATTATTTAGTCCCTACTTCGGATTTCCCACTTCAAGCTCAAATATTTAATACTTTGACTAAAACAATGACTTATTGACTTCCATCGTTGTGCAACATCATGGGTAAGCTCTGGTCATCGTCTTCAGCAAAATAAAGTGAATTTCCGCTCTTGTGGTACTTTAAATATCTGCTCCAAATTAAGATTCAAAGATGTCTGCGGAAAGAATGGGGTGCCAGCTATAACATGACACCTTGAGTTTGAGAAAATCTATTTTGGTTATTGAACTACAGTAAGTGGAGTGGATTTACACCCGGTACCAGAGACATAGCACAGACACTTCAAAACCTTTATTCCTTATGATTAATTTTTTTTTTTTCTGTTTTGCCATTTATGAATATACGAGGTGCATTGGGGAAAATTGCCCAAAACATTGGAGAGAGGCAGAGAGAGAGAGGGGGAGAGGTTGTCCAGATTGTTTTCACACTCATTTTGACCACCAGACGACAGAAAGAGAACACAGACAGTTATGAGTTCAACATAACAGCATACCAAGGATCATTTAGCTATTTGATTTAGAATTTTAGGACCCCTTTAGGTATCAAAAATATATATAAAAAAATGTATTTGATGAAACATTGAATTTGGCCTTACTGCTATTAACCCATATAAACTAATTGAATAACAGATTCATACATGGAAAAACAGAGAGTCTGTCCTTAGAGATATAAGAAAGATCAGGATTATTATAATATTTTATTTTACCCATATTTAACCAATTGTTTTCCCATATATAATTCCATAATTTTTTACAACTTGTACCAGGATGCCTTCAGACGTGTCTAGTGAGGCTTGTGGGCGTCCTAGAGGAAAGCCAACATGTACATGTTTGTGAGAGTCTCACCTTTCCGTAAAGGGGTCATATTAGTGTGTAGGCCAAACTGTTCGGACGCTACAGACAGAAGTTGGCAGATTGGCAGTACTGACTTCAGACAGTTCCCGAAAAGTTTGTGGGGGTTGTAGAGTAAACCGGAGAACACCATCCTATTCGTGAGAGTCTGTAGGCCAAACCGTTTGGACGTTACAGACATTTTCGTGAGAAGATCGATTTTCTAGATGTCTCATGGTCTGACAAACACTGCTGTAGCTCGGTCACCTTCCACTGCAGATGTGGAAGGCTGCCATTGGCGGATGAGACACAGCCCATGCAAAAAGAACAGACATCTCTAGCTTGAACAGCCAGATTTTCATGGGGATTTTTGTATTATGCTAATTCAATTTTCACGGGGCACGGACATCGACGCTAGGGTTTTTTAAAGATATGTGGGGTTTTGGTCATGGAATTACAAGGCAATGTTTCTTAAACTTACAGAAGGCAAATAATTTCTCCAAAACTAAATATAACTGTTGATATTAGTTGGCAGGTTTCTTCACTTCAACATTATTTTGTTTTGATGTATTTCTAATACCTTTAAAGGCTTTTTCTGGTATATGTTTTCTAAGACTGCATCTGTTAGACCAGAAATCAAAGCAATTACTTTTCCTTAATTTTAGGTTGGAAAATGTGTCTATGCCTGACTTTTCCAAAATTATAGACTCTTAGCTTTCATTTGACACCCAATTCGATATGCTCCAAGAACTTCACGTTGGAGCTCATGGGTCCTTTTACATGGAGATGACCTAAGAGAAACGATTCTTGTTGCTTTTATCATCTGACATGTGTCCATCTGTCGTGTTATAGACAACATTCACCACTCCTGGTTCTACAGTACTCGATTACAACGCCAAACTCCGCCTTCGCAATTTAAGTAGTCCGGATTCCCCCGGCTGTGTAAAACACCCACTGTTTTTCTACACAGAACCTCCTGGGAATGAGTGAACAGGAAGTCCAGCAGAGAATTCAGGACAGAGAGAAGGAGCTGAAAGATCTCAAACAAGCTGCAGCATCTCTCATTGTGAGTTTTGACCTACTCTCGCTATGTCTAGCAGCCGTTTAATAGAACATAGAACATAGGCTCATGCTACAACTAGTGGCATCAGTCATCCCCTTGTCTTTTTTTGGAGCCTTCGCTTTCATTTCTGTGTCCTAACTGCGCTTTGCACAAGAATCAGTAGAGGACAGTGAGAGGATCTTTACTGAGCTGATCCACTCCATTGAGAGAAGGTGTTCTGAGGTGAAGGAGCTGATCGGAGGACAGGAAAAGGCTGAAGTGAGTCGAGGCTGAAGGACTCCTGAAGCAACTGGAGCAGTAGGTCGCTGAGCTGAGGAGGAGAGATGCTGAGCCGGAGCAGCTGGAGTACATATGTAGACGATCACATCCATTTTCTCCAGATAACTACACTGCACCTGCATTTGTAATACAAATAAAGAGTATCAACAGGAAACTGCACTAACCAATGCATAAACAAATCAATGAATTATCTCAATCCTTTGTTCACCCTGTCTCTCTGTGTTTCTCTCCCTTCAGGAATATCCGGTCTCAACATACCTTCAGACTTACCCAGCATCGATGTACTGTATACCAGGCTGTTTTCCGCTTTGGAGATGTGAATTAGGCTGTGTCTAAGCTGACAGAGACATTGGAGGACTTTCTTGAAGGGGAATGGTCCAAGATCTCCACCACAGGTCAGTAAAATACTCTACCAGTAGTGGTATATAAGTAACTTTGCTTTGACAAAGACAGATTGAAGTCAAAAAGGTTCATCTTTTTAATAAGTAAGAGCACCTATGCATGTATTAAATAATATTTGTGTTTGTGTCTGTAGTGAATGCAGTGGATGTTTTGCTGCCACCGGAGCCCAAGAGAACTCGGCTCTACTCTTCTTTCAGATTCCTATCGCCTCACTTTTGACCCAAACACAGCGCAAATTAACCTCTCTTTGTCTAAGGATGACAGAAAGGCTACATCAGAAAAGCAGCCATATCCTGAGCATCTAGAGATATTTCATTATAGTTGTCAGGTGCTGTGTAGAGAGTCTCTGTCTGGACATTGTTACTGGGAGGTTGTGGAGTGGGAAAGGGGTCCTTCCGTCAGTCTCATGTAAAGACATCAACAGCTCGGGTTTAGACTCTGGATTTGGAGGCAAGGATCAAACCTGGATTTTAGATTGCACTACGAGGGTTACTGGTTCACGCACAATAATCTGAGGACTGTAGTACCTCCAGACTAGGGGTGTACCTGGACCACAAGGCTGGTATTCTGTCCTTCTACAGCGTCCCTGACACAATGACCCTCCTCCACAGAGTCCAGACCACATCCTGGGCTTTGGTTTTACAACAGAACCACTGCTAAACTGTCTGATTTGGAGTAGAAGTCCAAAGTCCCATAAGGAAAATACTTTGTTATGCTCTATTACAATCTAATCTTCTTTTTTTGCGATCCAGGTTCAGAACCAGGTTTTCATTCAATTTTAGAATTGTAGGTTCTCCAGCCAGAGTCCTCTCTCAAAATCTCAAAGTTATTCTGGAAGTAGTTAGTACATTTAGCAATTTTATATTTTGAGATATATTAATCTGTTTTTTGGTCTTCCGTTCTCATTTTCAATTACAATAAACCTTTGGCTAGCCTACATGCATGGATACAATGGGCTGTAAAGTCATTCTAGATGTGAAGACAAGACCATAGAATAGATAAGGATAGAAGAAGCACTATAGGGGGGATTTCACCATTTTAAAGTTGTCAGCTGATGGACTTCTTATGGAATTACAGGCCAGCAGGAGTGATCAACCAATGAATTATACTCTGGAGCAAACATATTCCAGCACTGTAGATGGCAGTAGGCATAAATCACAAACTTTGGCTTTATGTCTGTAGACAATACACTCCAGACCTCTTTGTGACAGTGAGTACCTTTTCAGTTTGTACTGCCAGTAAACTCATAAAGGTAGAACAAGAAGAAACATAGGCCTACTACTTTTAATTAAATGGAGATTGGCCTAAATAGCGCTGTGTGGCCCTATGCTGTCACAGAAGTGATCAATGGCAAAGGTAGGCCGTCTTTGTACAACCATTGATGCATTTGATTGTGCCTCCTGAGGAGACATCTTGGACACACGGTGGCGACATTTCATCACTTTTGAAGGTGTAAAATCCTCACACTCCAAGACCATCATCTGCAGACTGTAAAATAGTAAGCCAGTCATAAAGCCAGTCACAAGGTAAACGTAACAGAGGCATCCTGTTATTTAAAAAAAACTACAATAAAAACGTGTTTATTTTTTTCTCTGTAAAACTACTGGCCACAAATGTATGAAGTTGGCTTTAGCTAGCCCGGATAGGATTCAGGCTATCAATCAAGTTAGAGTAGCTAGGTTGTCTAACTATCTTGGCTGGCATGCCTGCTGGCAAGGTTGGTAGACTTCAGAAAAGCAAGCAATAACTAAATGTACTTAATATGACTCACACACCTTTCAATCTTTTAACCAGATTTTAGCAGCGATGCAGAGAAGCATATTTAACTTCTTTAAAAAAAGACCCACCAGTCAGGGGAATACAGACAGCTCAAAAGTTATGATTAGATATGCAGAAAAGTATACTTATTTTTTTTTACATAGAATTAAGCATAATGATTATGGCTCTAGATTGCAGGAAAAATCTGTTTCAAGTGTTTCAAGTGAAAAATGACTTAGCCCGTTTTGGCCATTATTATGAGCCGTTTCCCCTCAGCAGCCTCCACTGCAATGCAGCCTACTATGGCGAATTGCGAGTTGATAGGCCTAGGGTAGCGAGGCAAAAGATCAGAATTGGGCTGCCTGTGTAAACGCAGCCACATAGGCCTCTAGTCTATAGGCCTATTCTTTTTCTCCATTGCCAATTTTCCATTCAAGACACGAGGCCTATTGACCACGGGAGGGAGTCGCTGTTGAATTTAAACTTCATGATGCCACCAATGTATGATGGAATCACCAATTTACAGAGGAAACACAGTGGTGAATATAGCCTACCTCCACACAAGCATTATCGACTCCTGTAGGTTGTGTAGCCTATCTTCAGCACCCACAAAACCACCTAGTTTAAATTGGCAGTACAGGCTAATTGAATTGGATTTTGCTGCATTCTAGTATAGTTTTCTAGTATAGTAAAGTAGCCTAATGTGTTTTGATGGCTAGTTTATTATGATATGTAGGCCTATCTGATTTAAACAAGAAATCAAAATATATGTGATCATTGAGGGTACAATCAATTCTGATTCATTGAATTATATATTTTTCAATGGTTTAGGCATTTTATTCTAACGAGAGACTCAAATTATATGTATTCATCTTACTAATATACCTAATATATTTTGATACAGTAAGGCTAAGAAAGATTATTATTGTATCTGTCTTGTGCACTGGGCCATTTACGTTTAATTGTGGGTTGGTGTGAATTAATTAGATTAGGCCTATTTTTTTATTTTATGGGAAAGCTTTGGTGGGGAAAGGGGTATAAAAATATTAATGGCTCAGGTATGTGTCAGTCACAGAGAAGAGAAACTGTTCAATTTACATATTCCCAGCGCTACAATCAGCAACACTGTGGGTGCGCGCGCACGCGCTTCAAAACCTTTCCTCAAAGCCTACGTCGATGTGTTGAAATATTGCATTACATTGACTACTTTTAATTTCCCACCATCTCCAAAAATTTTCGAGAGATAGGCTTCTTATATATACTCATCTTTTTCATTGCGCATTACATTGTCCACTGTGACCAGCCTCACCTGAAACTTGTTTCCTTACAATGTATTTAATCCCTTTACAGAGGACTCATAATCATACCTAGGCTATATAGTAGCCCAACAAGGTCAAAAAGTGTAATGGATAGCGACATGCAAAAGTAGCTAAATTGAACAGGAAAAATGTATCTCTCAATTGTCCACTGCATTCAGTTTTTATTTTTTATTAAAGTCCTAAACCATGATTCATGAAATGATTAATCATCACTCTCCAAAGGAGTCATATAGCCTATTTTAGACTATGTACTTATCGCCAGCAAAGCCGAGGAATCGGGTAACAATTATGCTTCATTGTTATTTTGAGCTAATTATTGTTATTGTCACTTTTGTTTGTCCCTCAGCGCTTCTTTTGCGTTAGCATGAATACAGTTACATTTAAATTGGAACCGTGAATATGTTTTGTTTCATAACATATGGGTTTCATAAATTTGTCTAAACAATTGTCTAAATAAAACGGTGGTAAAGACGGAGGATATTTTCTGCTGAAGTCCTGAGACAAACATTGCAATCAGATTTTCTCATAACAAAAAATATCTTCAACACCATGTCTTGATATTACTCCTGCTAATCGCATTTTTGAACTCATCTCAAGACTGTAACATTGATACTGTAAGGACCTATCACATAGCCTGCATTGATACAGCCTACAACGCAGTGACACAAGCGCTTTTGCCTGCATGATATGGACCTTCTGAAAGTCAGCATTAGTTTGTCTAAAGAAAATATTTATTGCATGAGTTGGATGCATGGACATTTGTCTACATAATGATAAATTATGTTTCTAAATTAAATTTAAACAGTTATATGTTGTTCTGCATCCCAATATTGGAGTGGGATATATTCAAGTGTGTAAAATGGTGTAAACTAGTGTATCTGCATGCGTAAGTATGGACTCATGTCATGTGCAAGCTCTTACAATTGTGTTAATGTTAGTAGGCTATGTTAAATGTTTTAAGATACACTTGGAGCAGGGGTTGACATCTAAAGTTTAATCATTTTCACTAGCCTACATTAATAGTTTAATCGAGAAAAAGATTCCGGTGTGCTCAAGCGCGTCTCCTCTCCCCTCTCCACTGTGGTCACAATGAGAGCCTCTATGCGTAAAATAGCGCATGATCTCCAATAACGATACGCATGGCCACCAAAAGTCAGAAAATGCTATATTGAACAAAGTTGAAAAAAGTTAATGTAGTTCTATTTTCCCGTAATAAGAAATGTATCAAGACCCGCGCAGAAATGTCTCACTGGTGGCTACACAGTCAGACACGTTCTCAAGACATATCGGAACGAATTTGAATTTTCTCGCTATTCGCTTCACTTCATGTGACCAATTTTTCGATATGGAGTCATCTTTAGCCAACTGTCTCCGAAAGCTCCTTTTGGGTACTCTCTTAGCTGCGAGAGTGCGACGGTAATGTGCGGTGGAGGTAAGGGAAGGGGGCGGCCTTTAATGAGTCGATAGGAGCTGTGGTTGGGCGGATCTGACACTGGGCTCGTCTTTGTTTGGGGCGGCCCGCCTCTAACAGTCACTCCCTCTTCCCTGTGGGGCTGGTGTGCTTGTGTTTAGTTCTCAGAGATAGTCAAATAGGATTCCTTTGGGAAGGGACACAAATCACTCCCATTTTAACAAGAGGAACAACACGGGGTCTGCAGCCACAAGGGTCCTCCTCTTCTTGATTTCCAATTTCTTATTCATTTCCTTTTGACAGGGAATACCTCTGGAAAAGGAAAACAAAGAGAGAGAAAAGGAAGAAAAAAGACTTGTCAGGGGTTGATGCCATTTGATCTAGCACAATCTGAAAGCTCTAGTTGATCCCATTCTCTAGTTGATACCAGAGCTCATAGAGCAAGTCTCTTTAATACAGGAGGGATAGCGCTGTCTTGCGTTTCGCTCGTTTGTCTTTTTATCACTGTTTGAAGTGCTTTTCGTCTCTGAGACACCTGGATTTCGATAACTTGTCTTTGGACTCTTTTCGTCTTTTTCTCTTGGTTTGAAGTAAACAGACACACTGTCACTGGCATCAACGCGGACCCAGCATTAGCTCGCGCCCACGTTGTTACCCTCATTTACCTGTGATTAGAGAAAACGAATTTTGGGACACTCAAACGGAGAGAGGGAGCGCGATTTTTTCATGTTTGGGATTCAGGAGAGCATCCAGAGGAGTGGGAGTAGTTTGAAAGAGGAACCCATCGGATCCGGGATGAACGCAGTTCGGACATGGATGCAGGGAGCCGGGGTGTTGGATGCGAACACGGCCGCTCAAAGGTAAGAAGCCGGAGACAGCATCTTCCTCCCGGCGCGAGGACTCTACCAGCGCACGGATGGTCCATGGTCCACACTGTTTTGGAAGACTATATTTTCAAGGGACCCATTTATTTTTTGTCTCTACACTTGCAGTTTAGCCTACAGGCTTTGTGATCGAAGAAATGTTGAAGTTTTCTTCCCCCGCAGTATCGATGCTCCCCTCACCATGGACGTAGAATTGAGAGTTTAGCATAATGGATGACTTCTATACTGTACTGTTAATTGGACATAGTCTACAACAATCCGTAATGGCTTAGTTTAGTTACAGAACTGTTCAAATAAGAGTGATCATATTTAGAATATAATAGGCTAACTATAATATCATGATAAAACAAATATGGTAATAAATTGGCCATGCATAGCAATATGTGTATTGGGCATGAGTAGGCTATTAATGCATTGCTAGAAGATCCAAAAGCCTAGAATATGTAACATGCATATCAACTAAACATCATCATAAAAGAGCACTTCTATAGGCTACATACATTTTCTAAATTCGTCTATTTGTTTAAAATTAGGCCGGTAGGCCTACAGAATATCAAAAGGTTCGCTTCGCAGATATGAAAAGGACTTGTGTGTGTAAACGAGAAATACACACGTTTAAATATAGGGCTAAGAAGTTTGACTCTTAAAGGTGACTATTATTTCCATACGTTTAAGTCTGCTGATGCCCTAACATGACTACTCCTTGCATGTCTATCCACAGTGGAGTGGGTCTTGCCCGGGCGCACTTTGAGAAGCAACCGCCATCAAATCTTCGGAAATCCAACTTCTTTCACTTCGTTTTGGCTCTATATGACAGACAAGGACAACCAGTGGAAATCGAAAGGACGTCTTTCCTCGGTTTTGTCGAGAAGGAAAAGGTGAGTGATATTTGAAATATTTTATCAGCTTCTCGAACACACTAAATTGTAACGCATCCACATTTTGACAATAATATAGGCTTACAATTAGCCTACAAACTAGATGTATCAGACGATTCTAATTTAAAATTTAAAACCCATTCAACCCATCCATAGACCTGTGATTTATTACGCGCAGCTTTATAAGCATTTCCACATGTTAATATATTTATGGAAGACTATAATAGGCCAATAGTAGCTTAATAAAAGTGTATCCAAATAATAATAATATACCTAATAATACTATCTACGATAATATTAATACTAAAAATAATACTAATACATTTGTAGAATAATATTTGTCTTTTGAAGTTGATAAGTTATAGCCTGTAATTGTCGTTTTATCTAGATGTTTACTTGTTTAAAATAATATAAAGTAGCCTATTTAATTAAATTAAACTCAATGTTTTTTTCTCATTACAAAATATCAATATTTAGTACTATTGCTTTACAAATATTTTTGGCAATGGGTTTTGTATATTTCATTAAATAATAATAAGGCTCAAATAAATAAAACCACTTGTTACATAAATTATCCATGTAATTTCCAATAAACCTTCCATGTATAGTAGCACTAGGCCTACATTAAGTAATTACTGCAATATCTTTATGAGATTTTGCCCCCTTTCAGCCATGAAAACAGAGGCTAATTTATATACAGTTTTATATACAGTTCAATTAAGTAATTGTTGAATCATTAAAAATGTATGTGTAGAATAATTATTTCACATTTCGCCAATCCAACAACTTGTCGAGTTATATTCAATGTACTAGCCTATTTCTGATAGCGCACTCTAATTCCAACACAAGCGCATCAATGTCCATCTTTTCGGATCTGAATCAAATGAGTTGAATCACTTTAAATCTGTTCATTTACAGGAATCCACTGGAGAAAAGACCAACAATGGTATACACTACAGACTGCAACTTCTCTACAGCAATGGTAAGTGTAAAACATTGGTCAACTCTCCTCTAGGCAATGTTACGCTTATGTTCTGAGTCGCAGGAAGCGGACACACAGGCTACCACAAACACGATTTGCATTACATTCTACAGAAATAACAACACCAGGTGCAATTTAGTGTAACCTTTTCACTGAGGTCATATTTGCGTTTATTTGAGATCAAGTCATGCACTTTAGCAGGCTAATCAAAAGTTTAATTTGGGATATTTTTTTTATCATCAGTATATTGGCTGCTCCTATAGAAATAGGTAGCCTACACTGTCAGTGAAAGAAAGTAAAACATTTTATATAATAATAATAGCCTGGTGAAGGAGTAGCCTAATTAAACTTTATGGCTTTCTGAATTTAATGTCCTGAATTGTCTTTTCATAACAATTATCATAGCTAAATATTTCCGGAAATAAGCAGTCTTGCGCTTGTTATTTCTTATACCTGCGAGCATGTAGCCAATAGTATACGTTGTCCATAATGGCCCTGCTTGATAAGTTAATATTTTGGCTCCGTTAGCAGCTATTCGTCTCACAGCAAAAAAGCGAACCGTTTTTAGGTCGCTGTCGAGCTATTGTGTTTCTATGTATGCAATGTGTTATTGGTTTTATGGGCTATGCTGTTTACCTCATCAGCTTCAAATGGTCGCGTTCTCATCGTTGCCATCACATTGCGAGGTTTAACAGTGTTTCGAGCAAAATCTTGAATATTTTATTGTAGCCTATTCGATTCACTGATGAAACAAGATAAAATATATTGTGGCATTATTTATGCTTATTCAGTTGTCACTGTTGGCTTGGAAATAGGCTATAGGCCTATTTTTGTAAATTTGTTATATTTATTTGCCAAAAGTTTTTTTTTTGGGAACAACTATTGCATAATCCATCGAAAAAAATTGTGCCAATACAATTGACTGAAATATATTTTTGATAAGTTTGGAGACTGAAGTTCAGTAATTTATTTTGTTTTAATCACACCTTTGGTGACACATACCTTTATTGACAAAAGTGAATTGCTTAGATTAAGAATACAGATTGTACATTTAAAACATTACAAAATAAATGTAATTAGCATAAAGAGTAACCTTAACATTTTCAATGAGGTCGACTTTTTTGCTTCAATGTATAGTTTGCCACTTACAATAGTAATTGTCAGCATCTCTGTATTGTTTGTGTGTGTGACAGTGTGTCTCAGGCCAGGGTACCTAATTCTATTGAAACCGTTTTCACTCATGTCTTTTGTCCTGTACCTCTCTCCGTCTGTTAGGCATCAGGACAGAGCAGGACTTTTATGTACGACTCATCGACTCCATGACTAAACAGGTAAGGTTTCATCTCCTTATCCCTCTGCCTAAAAATGAACAATAAAAGAAGCGTTTAAGAAGTGAAGGGAGGAGAAACATTACGTTTCGCTATGCGGACCTGGTGCAGGAGGCAGAAGGCATCAGGCCATGGAAGACTGTGTGTACACGCAGCCCTCGGGGCCTGTGTCACATTTGGACAGGGCCCCCCTCACTTGGTAGCACTGACAGCCGAGAGTGTCTTCTTGTATTACGCCCCTGACAATGAGGTGGGGACCCATTGAAGTATCTTTGCTGAGCCACTCTGCTCTAACTGTAATACTCAAGCTGCTGATTTGGGTGGGGATGGGGATGGGGATGGGGGGGGGGGGGGGGTTACCTGGGTTATTATTCACATTTTAGTTCATAAGAATGTAGAGTTATTTAATTGACATTCAATTGCAGGAGTTTATTATTTGGAAAGCGTAACTATTATTTTGAATGACATTTTTGAGACAGACATTGTATTCTGACACCCGCAAGAAAGTTACAATTTCGTACACTGAATTATAATGTTCAGAGATATTATTTACAGGTAGACCTTCAGCCAGATGTGTTTGTACCGTTTCTGTTTTCTCTCCTGGATTGTACTCCTATGGATAGTGTGACAGGTTTGGTAATTGGCTAGTGTGCTCGTTAGCGGGCTCAGGGTAATGGCAGGCTGCTGAGAGGAGAAACAGACCCATTTACGCTCTTTTAATGTTCACTAACGTGCCAGTGCCCACTGGGCACACACTGCTTGAATCAACGTTGTTTCCACGTAATTTCAATGAAATTACGTGGAACCAACGTGGAATAGACGTTGAATTGACGTCTGTGCCCAGTGGGTGGGCTCTGATGGTGTCACACTCTGCATGGGCACCATAGCCAATCAAATGGCATTAAACCCCAGTAGTACTCTGACAGTGTCTGGCAGTCTTGTTGTTTCTTAATAAACTGTTTGACCTGATCTCATGTGGGGAGAGAGAGGCAGAGGGTTGCTGTTGGTTGAGAGGACTCGCAATTTTTATTTATTTCTGTCCACACTTAGAATTCCTTTTGTTCTTTTTGTTTACCTCTGTCGAGGAGACGAATTGAGAGTTTTAGGAATAAACTCACAGAAATTGGTTGAGCTGCTGTTGATGGAAGACCAAAACTATTTGAAATAAGAACCTGATTATTTTGTGTTCATATTATCAGTGTAGCAGCTTCTCTAATTTCTATGTCATATTTCTGTGTTATTGAGTGATTGCTAGATTTATGACTAGTATGGTGAGGCACATTACATGGTGCACATGCGTCTTTGATGCCTTGAGATGAGTCAGATGACTTAAGGATCAGGTTTGTTTTAGCTCTGGGCGTCTCTTGAGTTTTCTGTCAGGAATGTGAGTAGAGCCGGAGCACAGGTCTCAGAGCTGTCGCTAGGGCCTCACAGCTAGTAGCTACCAGAGGTGGAGCCGCTAATGCTGGAGAGTCGGGAGATATAGTATGGAAGCTGGATAATAAGGAAAACTGTGCTGTAGTTGTAGCCTATATCTAGGGCCAGGAGTTTTTCCTGGCTGTGTCATCTGATCAGGAAAAACTTGTAGCTCAAATAATAAGGTTTAACAGAGAGCCTGTTGTAGCCAGTGCGATGATGACATGGGGGTGGTGGGAAAGGAACACTAACTAACAGGTGGTCCAGCCAAAACATTGTTGCGGTTGACTGGGTTAAGGGATAAGGTCACCATGATCAGATCCATAGCCCCATGCACTTCCTCTTCAGTGAGTCTGTCTGTCTGTCTGTCTGTCTGTCTGTCTGTCTGTCTGTCTGTCTGTCTGTCTGTCTGTCTGTCTGTCTGTCTGTCTGTCTGTCTGCCTGTCTGTCTGTCACAGCTGTGAGTCCCAGTGTCGGATCACATTGCTGCCTGCATGCTGCTGTTCTAGCCCCCATGGAAATAAAGGGTAATCACGCTAATCCTATAAACCTAACCACAGTGTTTAAGAGTCACTGTGCTGTTGTTTCTGTGACCACCACCGCTGCACTGCGCTGCGGCTCTGATGTAACAACCGCTAATGTGACACTGTGGCTTTATATCCTATTAGAGAACATCTAACAGGGAAAATTGAGAAGTATTTTATGGTGTGTGGATAACTACCATGCATTGAAATCACATTTAGTTAGTGCATTCATTTTCATCTCAACCATAACATTGCAGTTATTAACATAGCAATTATTGTTATAAACAACTATAAAATCAGCACTACTATCACACAGAATTAATAGAGAAAACATGTGAGATAGAGTAAAAGGGTGAGAATGAGGTAGAGGGAGAGAGATAGAGAGATAGAGAGAGAGATAGGGAGATACTGTAGATAGACAGAGGGAGAGGTAGAAGCCCCGGGGTGTCAGTCAGACAGCTGTATCTGTGATCACCGTCTCCACCTCTGACAGATCTGATTAAGACAGCGCCCAGGCAGGAGGGCCTCTCCTTCTCCCCCCCCCCCCCCCTCTCTCTCTCCCCCCTATCCTGAGTTTTGGCGCCAGAACAGCTGAGCCGGGGGTGGGGTGGAGTAGTTGCTAGTTTGAGGGGGGAACAAAGAAGGAGACAGGCAGGCTGATCGCGGCACCTCTTTAAAAGTAGCTGTGGCAGCGGCCCGGGAAGAAAGGCTGCCATGCTCCTGATGGCACGCTAACAGATGATGCTAACAGAGTGGGAAGTGTGTTTCCACATATTTATAGCAACTTGTTTACACGCCTTCAATTTCAGCCCGTCACATCAAAGCCAATGAGGAAAACAGCAAATGAAAAA
This sequence comes from Coregonus lavaretus, assembly GCF_964263955.1. Taxonomy (NCBI): domain Eukaryota; kingdom Metazoa; phylum Chordata; class Actinopteri; order Salmoniformes; family Salmonidae; genus Coregonus; species Coregonus lavaretus. The sequence goes on along the minus strand of NC_139997.1, from coordinate 55,667,798 downwards.
TGAAAAGTGTGCGGCGTGAGATGAAATATGTATTAAAAGGCACATGAACGCTACATGCCTTTTAATGCACCCAGTGCATCACTTTGTTCTTAGGACAGGATGGGTCTGAATGTCATGTGTGCTACATAGATGGTGGCAGGGGGGGAGCATATTATGTTTTTATGGACTGTTGACTTCAAAGATAGAAAGACATGGTTGAACCACACCTACAGTAAAATGCCATGAGTAGGCTTACTTAATTTGTTAAAATCCATGATACGAACTGCAGTTGTTCTCCACTTGCAGCCAGATTTTGTCCTTATTAGAATTGTGGATGTATCAGAAGCTTTAGACACCAAACACTTTAATGATACTAACAATAAACCAGACAAAGGGCTATTCATCTCTTCTATGAGACATTTCCTGCTGTTGGGAGGGTGTCCGATAGCGTTGGATATTCAGCCTTGTTCAGGATTAGATTGTGGTAGTAGTGACTAGTGGGGTTGAGGCCCAGGACTGGAGGTCTGGATTGTATGGGGCTGGTCGCCTGGACACCGTCCCTCAGCACCCTCTCTTGGTGGGGGTAAGTAGAGGTCTCACTTAGCAACTCCTGTTTTTAAAACCTGACTGAAAGACGAGCAAAAAATGCCACTGTGTTATTTATATTTTCTGCTTATGAGTTTGCATCCTCTCCACTGCTGCTGCTGCTGCTCTGTGTAGTTCCTGTTTTTGCATCCATGTTTTTCAGCACTAATCATTTTGCATTTAGACATATTTACTGAACATGGTGAAAAACAAACTCACAGAGTGAGTGGGTTTCATCCAAATGTCATGATTTTGACCAGCTCTCGGTTTCACCCAACAAAGGACTTGCGATCTTCAATCTTCATTTTTATTTTCAGAATAACATATACATATATATCTCTGTATATTTCTAAGAGTTCATCCGTCATGATATAGGTAATGTTATTCTACTAGAGGACAGGGCATTGCACAAGGCCTAGTTGTGCTCAGTAAAGATAGATATAACCTGGAAGTTGGGAGCAGTGGACTCCTAGCCTGGAGACATTGATGCATGCAGTACTGTTTTAGAAGACCTTGGCACTTATTCTCTCAAAGTGAAACCAAAGGAACAAGTCATTTTCATAGTCACCCTGACTGCCGAGTAGCTGTGTGGAGCAGGCTCGTTTTTCACTAGTAGTTATGAAGGAACGGATCATTTTAACACCATATCTAAAATTTGCTCAAGATCACCACTATGGCTTTGGTTGACTCCTTAAAACAATCCCAACATGCTTTGTGCCAACACATAAGGCTGCTGATGGGAGTGTTCTGTGTCTGCCGTGCCGATTCCATGCTGCGACTGTTTTTCCGTAAATGAGAGTTTTGCCAGTGCTGGGACATGTTGATTGGTAATGGAAGGGTGAAAAAAAAGCTGAGACATTTTGGAAGAGGTGGAGGTTGGGCCAGATGGTGCGCCTCCAGTCTGGCATCCCAACTGCTCGCCCACACCCACACCTCCCCTTCCTACCCTGTTCCCCTGCCTCCATCTTACCGCCCTGACGCCACCGTCACCGCCGGGCGCATGGATCTTTACACACTAGAGTAGGTAGAATGAGAACCATTACACTCCTACAAGACAGACAGTTGCAGAAATACGTGAGCAGCTACCATCCTCTTCACATTTAACAACAGAGAGATTGGGAAGCAAAGCCAGTAGAGAGACACCCAGCCGGCGCTTTCAGTATCTGTTCGGTGCTTTGCACGATGAGTCATGAATATCTAAGCCCTGAGAGAATGAGAGAAGAGAAGGGTGGGGAGGCAACAATGTTCAGGAAAATAACACAACATTCCCGGTTCCCACTGCACTCATAAAGCACCAAGCGTCTCAGCCCATTTTCCATAAAACATTGCCAGGATTCTGTGTAGCATATTCAAAATGACGTCTTATGGATCCATGTGTCTGTGTGGTTTAAAAGAGTCACAGTGTGAGCACAAAGGTTTTGTGTGTGTGTGTGTGTTCTGTGTTCAGGGTGAGAGGTCGTAGGCCCTTCCCTGGGTATAGTACCTGCAGCAGGCCCCTGCAGTGACAGTGACTGGGTCAACCTGTGCTGCTCAGCATGGCTCAGAGCCCCCTCTCCAGGCAACAGCCATTCTCACTGTTACCCTCCTGTGAAACACGCTCTCTTCTCGGCTCCTCTCGGCTCTCTTCACGTAATGTCCCGCTCTGCAGCTCTGTGGGTAGCCAGGACCCTGGACGGCCTCTTCCCTCCCTCCCTCCCTCCCTCCCCCCTCCCTCCCGGACAGAAATATTGGACGGGTCCCGCAGATTTCCCACGACACACGCTGCTATTCATTAAACATCCCCCGGCCAGAGGCAGTAAATGCTACATTAAGCTCTTAGGGCCGCACTGTGTTTGTGTGCTTCCCAAGTGGAATCTGCTCTTTTAAATTCCAGGCCAAACGGGAGGGAGGGAGAGGGTGTTGGTAGTGGTGGTGTGGAGGGGGGCTAGGGGTGTGATGGCTTTTGGGTGGTAAAAGGAGATTATGCATTCTAACAATAAAATGGTAGTCCTTTAAATTTGTGGACTGTTTATAATCTGTATGGAGTATATGGGTAGTACCATAGCTTAAAGTAACTATCCAGTGTTTCCAGATTTCTATGAAATAGGACCTATAATCAATTAAAATATGAGTGAAATTGTTTTCCTTCCAAAAAATTGTTATTAAGTATGTTAAAAAGCAGCTTTTCTGTATTGGAATGGTGTGGGCGTAACCCAACAATAGAATGGTGTGGGCGTATACCGGTCATTAAAAATATTCATGCGAGTAGACCGCTGATTAGCCAGCTAATCCTCTATGAGGAAATAACAAGCATATTTTGACATTGAGGTGGTGGGTTTAAAAAATATAAATGTAGTATAGAAGGAGTCAACAACATTATTTGAGTATGAGTTAACAGAATATGAACTTTTAGAAGTGAGATTTTCACTGGACAGTTACTTTAAGGATAATGTCCATCAGTGTAGTGTGCTGTGTTGCATCCAAATCTAAAGGCCACATTTGTGTCCTATGGACCCTGGCCAAAAGCTGTGCACTATATAGGGAATTGGGTGCCTTTTGGGACATAGCCCATGTTATAGAGAGACAGGAAGTCATATTTCCATCAGCACACACAGCCCTGTTTGGCTGGACCACAGCACGCTGTAAAATGCCCCGGCCTTTCCAGAGAATATTTACTTGGTTATTACAAAATTTGGTGATATGTTGTCACACAAGGAGAAGCCCAAATCAGGCAACATGCTGATGTGAAATCTTTGGACCAGAAACAGAACAGATCAGGCTAAAAGTAGAAGTTGCATGGGTTAAGTCCACCATACGTTCATCTGGGTAGCTTCCCGTGATTTCCTTTTCTTAGCATGCAGAAAGTGACGTTGGAAAAATGCTCCATTCTAATATGTCAAATGAGTGACAAAGTCAAGTGAGAGGCAGGTCCTATAATGTTTCAATAGAGACTGCTGTGCAGTGTGTGGAGAGAGATGTGACCAGATGTGAGCCAGACCACAGTAGGAACTCTCTCTCTCCAGGGCAGATCTAGTTGACCTGCTCCACTAACATGCCTCTGTGAGCACCATAACCCAACCTCGCTACGAAAACAAATCCTCAACCTGTTTCTAATATAACATTTTTCTTATCATTTTTCCCCTCGCAGGCCATTATTTATGAAGGTCAAGACAAGAACCCTGAGATGTGCCGAGTGTTACTGACACACGAGATCATGTGCAGGTAAGAAGAGAAAGCTCGGGAACTCTGCTTCTCCCCAAGTCTGACACTACGCTACGCTACGCTACACTATGCTACACTACGCTACGCTACACTACGCTACACTACTCAACCATGTATAGGACATTACAGTGATGGCAATGCCTCACCATGCATTGTCTATGGCAGTTCTCATATAGGCTCAACCTTACTGCAGCTAAGCAGGTCACCCCTATACCTCCCTGCAGAAGAAGAAACAGGAAAAGTAGAGGAAGATGAGTTTTGCTATCAAACGTTGTACCTTTAATTAAAATCAAAAGATGAATTTGCTTGGAACTGGGTTGTGAGGATAGACTCTTTCCTATTTTTAGAGGCATTTGAACAGTTCTCTCTCCCCCTAAAAATACCTCTCTGATGCCTGCTTAATTAGGACATGCAGAAACTCATTACTCAATTTGAATTCTCCTGTTGTTCAGCTGCTAACAAATGGGCCTTCCCTTGCATTGTGACTATGAAATATATGCATGGACTTATGTACACACACGTACGCACATACGCACACACACACACACACACACACACACACACACACACACACACACACACACACACACACACACACACACACACACACACACACACACACACACACACACACACACACACACACACACACACACACACACAATCAAAGACGCATACTCCTCTTTTGTACTCATATTTAGAACATTAATTAAGTTATTTTCTGACCTTTCTTCAGAACCACTTTTTTTTTGCTGGTAGAGCATGGCGATTGTAACGCCAAGGTAGTGGGTTCGATCCCCGGGACCACCCATACACAAAAAAAATTTATGCACGCATGACTGTAAGTCGCTTTGGATAAAAACGTCTGCTAAATGGCATATTATTATATTATATTATATTATTATGATTAACAGTATCATTAGAAATTGACAATTATTACACAATTAACTTTTTAGTACGGGGTTTACAGCCAAAATTTTACCCATCATTCTATGCAACCACCACAGTCGTACAGTGTAGCCATTTCCCATCTACAGCCCTCAAATTCAACTCTGGACCCCGAAGCCAGTTCCACAGTTTTTTTTTACATTCTTCCCCTCCAATCAGGGACACCAGGTAGGTGCAATTCATTTTCAGGTGGAACAGAAAACCAGCAGGCTCCGGACCTCGTAGGGTAAGAGTTGAATAGTCATGCTCTACAGTGTTTGGTTAAGGCATTGTATAGGATCTGAGAGAGTGCGAGACATCAGTAGAGAGGCCCAGTGTGAGGAACCTAACCATGGAGACCGTGATGTATCAGACAGTGATTTTTGGGGTGCCAGTCCCACCGGCCCTGCACCCCTCCCCAGTCCCAGTCTCAGGGATGGAGACGTGCTGATTCTGCACTGGGCGTTCAAACACAGTCTCAATTATAAGCAGAAAATGTGTCTGCTCACCATTAATCAGTACTGCTAATTGCCGTGCACCACCATTAGCCATATGGTGCCACGCCAGCTTGCAACCGTGGGACATAAGTGCTTAGACCTTTCATTTTACAAACTCAAGTAACGGGCTACAATGAGCTTTCCATCGCTTTCACAAAGGAGGAACATATTTAAGGTCATATTACATTTTACGTGGACCAACAAAAAAGTCATTTTCAAATGATGAGATCCACTAATTACACAAATTGGGATTTAGTGTTTTGGTTTTAGGCAAGAGCCGGTGAACTGAAATAATATGTCATGGTTTTGAGTAAATTAAAAATAAACAAGGGTTAAAGGGCCTGGTATGGTAGCGTTGTCCTCACAGGAACAGACATCACTACATCCTGTTAATTACATGAGGCGATATAGATTTCATTTCTTAAAAAGCTGCGGCAGGAAGGAAACGTTGAGATTAAAGATGTGATTTCCTTTGGATGTCCTGCGGGAACGAATGGAAGGTAACAGGAAAAGAAAATATCCCCTCAACAAAGCTGGTGGAGGCATGTACTAATTAGCATAATTTTGGTTGGAGGAAGGGGAGGGGGGGGGGGGGGGGGGGTGACAGTGAGTGTGTGTGTGTGTGTGTGTGGGGGGGGGGGTAGTAGAAAAAAAATCTGGTCTCCCATGGGTGCTGCCTGATGATTGGATTGCAGGGAAGCCACGAATCAGTGCTCTAGTCCTCACTCTATTCTGATCCAATGTGACCCAGTTCAGAGAGTCGCACAGAAATGAGAGCAAGGGAGAGACAGAGGAGGGAGGCCAAAGAAAGAACGAGATGTTTCAAAGACCTGGGACGTCCTTCCTGAAATCCTTTGGCTGACTCCCATTTGTTCTCACTACACCAGCAATGTATTTTCACATATAGTTCTACCCACAGCCCTTACAGTCAGTCACAATGTACTCCTGCTCTCTACAGAGACTGTTCTGCACCCAGCAGGCCTGTCTTTCTGTTGTGCACTGCACACTCCACATGGGATTCAGTCAGCTACGCTGCTTTCCACTCCTGCATTACAATATCTCTGAGGCATGAGAGCCACAATATGAATGATTAATGGAGCTGATCGATCAGTCCTGCCAAATGGATGTGGCAGAAGGCTGAGAGAGGAGAAGGAGGGAGGGAGGAATAGAGAGGGGGATGAAGTAACAGAGAGAGGATGGAGGGATGGATGGATGGGGGGGGGGGGGGGGGGGGGGGGGGTTGACCCAGTGCAGAGAGCAGCCCTGTAGAAGGGAGACAATGCCTTGGGTTTTATGTGACAGGCCTGTCCCCAGCCCCATTCAACACCCCACTGCCATCTGTGCACTGGAAACATGAGCTGGGGGTCTCTCCAAGCTGCTCCACTTCCCCCGCAGCCTCCCTCCCTCCAGCACCCTACCACCGCACCCCTACCCCCTCGAACCCATCCCAGCACAGCCACCCTCCAGCCCCCCATGATGCTCACCTTTGTCAGAGTGAGGCAGGGGAGGAGGTGTCAGGTTAGCAGTGAACAGAGAGTGTTTGACCCAGGAGGGTGAAGGGAGAGAGAGGGAGGGGGGTGATTACCCGCTACCTGCCTCAGGTGATACTAGGGGTGCTCTCATCGCACCCCCCCCCCCACTCCTCTCCCCTAGCACACCTGTCATCCCCTAACCAAGCTGGCCCTTGAATGGCCTGTCTTTGTGGGCTGCTGTAATCAAGCCATATGTAGAGATAAATAATGTACCCAGACACACAGAGGCAGTCTGTTCTACAGGTGACAAAGGGCTGGGTGGGCTGGGCAGTGCTTAGTTCAGGCCTCAGAACAGGACCAGGCTGTTGGGTAATTGGTACCTTCCCCTTTATCCTGTGGAGGTTAGGGCCTGGGCCTGGCTGAAGCAGCTCTCCCTGAAACATGGCTCTGTTTTTCTTTCTCTCTCTAACCCCCCTCCTTCTCTCCCTTTGTGCCCCTCAGCCGCTGCTGTGACAAGAAGAGCTGTGGCAACCGCAACGAGACCCCGTCTGACCCAGTCATCATCGACAGGTACCGTAACACAGTCCTCCACTGGCTCTGCTATTCATACTGGGTCCGTGTGTATGTGCGTGTGAGTGCGTGTGTGTGTGTGTGTGTGTGTGTGTGTATGAGTGTGTATGTGTGTGTTTGTGTGGACGTGTGTGTTTGTGTTTGTGTGTGTGTGTACGTGTGTGTTTGTGTGTGTGTTTATGTGTGTGCATACATCTTTGAGGCTGCTGATGCCATGAGGGAAAGTATGAGCGGGGAGCACAATCAGCACAATCTATGTATCTGGTTTGGTTTGGCCAGAGTGTATCTTCTGGTTCTCTCTGTAACGTTTACAGTGAGCACTACAGTGTGTGTGTGAGTGTAGTGTGCTGTACGTGGAGCGGTGTGTACAGTGTGTGCTCCTCTGCAGCCAGGGAGGGAGGACGAGGGAGGCAGAACGAGGAATCTGTCCACTCCTTTCCTCTCCGCTCCCCTTAATAAAACCCACATGGATAATGGACTGTGAGACAATAGCTGCCAAAGTGCTTGGAGCCCACCCTCCTCCTCTTCCTCTCTCCCTCCATCATTCCTCCAGGGCACCCAAACACAGGTCTTCTCTCTTACACAGTACATTTGTCTCTCTCAGCTAGACAGGAGCCATTAGACCTCATCCTCCCATTTAGGCTTACTGTACTAATTGTTTGTAATATTACCAGTCGTGCTCATAGCGCTGTTAGTCCCAGAGTATTGGAGTTTTGGTTGTTATGTTGTTTATGTTATGACGTCTGTCTAACACAATAGCCCTGGTTAACTTGGCTCTGTTGATGGGATCTCCACAATGCCTGTATCTCAGCGGCTGTATGAGCTAATGCTAATGTATAATTTATAACCATGGAAGAAAGCTTTTGATTTAAACCACACAGAGCTGCATTGGTTCATACCAGAGTTATTGTTCAGTGCGACGAGGCAGATCTGATTTGTCACTTTTGTCAAATGGACGCCGGGGCTCATTTGTGAAGATTAAACCCTACTGAAGCACAGGATGTGTGTGTGTGGGTGAGGAATGTATGTACAGTATGTATGTGTGTGTATGGTAGTGGATACATGTCTGTGTATTACCCCCTTTGAGACTGCTTATGCCATGAGGGCAAAATGTTGGTTATTTTTTCGGTTTTTAAACAACTAATTGACCAATGTCAGTTCAATTATTTGAATTCCATTTAGTTCTGTTTTTTTCTGTGAGCTCAGCTTGAGATAAATCAGATCCAGCCTGAACTATGAGATGTAGTAGGGGGTTGTAGTTTCCAACAGGCCAATATTTTACATAGTTTAGCACATAAAACCTATGAATTAACTACAATGACAATAATCATACTTATCCGGTCTGTGTTTCTTTTACGGCTGCTGCTACTTTAGGTTAGTGTGGAGAGGGAGACAAGAATGCGTGATTGTCAGGGGCTATAGAAAGCAGTTGTTGCTTCGCAAGGTATCTCTACCTGAAAACACATGATCTAAGTGATTGATAGTTGGTATTCAGCAGTCATAAAAGTATCCCTAATATACTTTGAAGAACTACTAAAATAGTGATTTTGTCAGAGAGCATAGGCAGCAGCTCTATAGAGATGAGATGATGACAAGGAATGAAATAATAGTCATCAAATAAAACAAATGTAATATATACAATAACTGAAATATTTTATTAAAGTAAATTAATGTGAATAAATGATGGTTAATAAGTGATAAGCAGTAATGGGCAGTCACTACCATCATGGGACTTTTATTAATTGTTTTATTCTGTGTTACAGCATTCAACCCAAATAATTATTTTTGAATAATCGAACCAAAACCGAACCAACACACACACACTAACACAAACACACACACACACACACAAACACAAACACACACACACACACACTAACACACACGCACACACATACACACACACACACTCACACACACACACTTCTTGTAAAGGGGGATGGCAGTAGTGTGTATGCTGTGGTAATGTAGTCACTGACCTGCGCTACAGGAAGGACACAGATGCACATCAGCTGTGGCGCATGCAGTTCTCTCAGTGCCAGGAGAGGAGAGAAGCGGGCCCCATACCTGGCACACGTGTTCTGCCCCCTCCCCTCCTCTTACCCTCACTGCCCAACATTCCGCTTCGCTGGGCCAGAAAGGGTCAGCGCTCCTGGGGGGCAGCTGGAACCACCCCCCACCCCCACCCTGCCCCCCTGCTCCCCTCTCTACCATCACACACCTTCAGACTTCAGTGAACAAACAGGGCTCAGATGAGAATGGCCAGATGAACCCAGAAACTTCTGTTGAGCTCATCCTCTCTCACTGCCAGAACACTGCTGTTGTGTTTTGTGTCTGCTCAGTGCCTTATGCTTTCAGGAGATACATCAAAACAAAGAAGTGCACTGGCCTCAGCACAATTCACATTGCTCTCCCAGCGCCTGTAAAATACGATTATTTGTTGAGGTTTGTGGGGGAAAGGGAATGTATTGATGTTTATAGACTAATAAGACATCCAAAGAGGACCCAGGTGAATCTACTGGAAAAGAACCATGTGTCCTATGGTGCTATGGCTGTGACTGTCTCCTCTCCCTATGCTGGGCCAGGTAGCTAGGCAGGCACAGTGAGTCCATGGCTTAGTGTGAGGTTATCATACCATCATACACATTCATTCTCCTCCCTGTCACGCGCTCCTGCAGCACCGGAAAATGGGTCATGTGAAAACAGAAAAAAATAGAAAAAAATGAAAAATAACCTCATTTATGTCTGATCTATTCTGGCAGTTTTTTTTTTCCCGCTCCTTTTTCTTTTGGTGGGGGGATTGGGGGGGAGGCTCACAAACAAGCAGCTTGCCTTTGCTGATAGATACCATCTCAATTATGACTTATTATTCCCCCCGAATACATAATAAAAAATAACAACTACAACTTCTATATTTTTCCTTGAAGTTGTTCAATAAATAAGGCCTCATTAGTGTGCTCTTGTTTCAGAGAACGGATTTGATTGTGGCGCTGTAATTAGCAGGGCTAGCGTTAGCTAATTCTCCTGGCTGAGAGAGAGAGAGAGAGAGAGAGAGAGAGAGAGAGAGAGAGAGAGAGAGAGATGAGAGAGAGAGAGAAGAGAGAGAGAGAGAGAGAGAGGAGAGAGAGAGAGAGAGAGAGAGAGAGAGAGGAAGAGAGAGAGAGAGAGAGAGAGAGAGAGAGAGAGAGAGAGAGAGAGAGAGAGAGAGAGAGAGAGAGAGAGAGAGAGAGAGATTCACTAATTAGATCACTCTTATAAGACACCAGGATAACCGCAGCACATCCCCGGAATGGAAAAACCCCACTAATGATGCCTTATTATGTTGTTAAAAGAACAAATCTCATATTAACTGTGGTTTATTCCTCTCTACTTTGTAAACACAATATGAGCACTGGGTTTTCTGTGGGAAAACATTTTTTATTGCTTTTGTTATCTGCGAGGAGAGCTCTTCTTCTTCTCTGTGTGTGAAGTCAGGTTACAGTCGTTTTCCTGATTGAGGTTATCTATGAACACAGTGTGTCAGTGCATATAATGGATGCCTTGTGCGGTATGTGTTACTGTTTACCTGTTAGTGTGTGTGTGTGTGTGTGTGGTCTCCCTGCTCTGCCATATGTTCATGTCCTCTCTGTGCTGAGACCTATCAGAGTCTTAGTCAGATTATTTCAAATACCTTAATCCTCCTCATTGACATGGACACAAAAGACCACTGACATCTAATAGACGCCTCTTCACTTTCCACTTTTCCTCTCCTTCAGATGGGCTTCAGATCAGATCAGCCCTCCTCCTCCAGCTCCCCCATCCACCCTACCCCCTCCTCCTCCTACTCCACTCAGCCCCACAGAAAGCCCACTATTGTCTTCTGCCTCGTCTCACTCCACACCCCCCTCCTCACTTGTTTTTCTGCTTGGAGAAAGCCTTAAGATGTGGATAAACACTTGTGTCCCGAAGTGAGGCTTTGATGGAACAGTTCAAAGAGCACATTTATTGTGTGTGTGTGTATGTGTGTATGTGTGTGTGTGTGTGTGTGTGTGTGTGTGTGTGTGTGTGTGTGTGTGTGTGTGTGTACTGTATAGGTGATTGTGTTGGCTGGTCTGAAGGACGGCATGGTATCAGTACATCACAAGCCCTGTTCCCGTTCCCGGCGCTCATTTGAGACGTCTCAGTTTACACACACTCCATTATTCCCTAGCCTGGAGATCCTCCAGCAGGAGGGTGTGGTGGATGTGTGTGTATGTGTGTGTGTGTGACCTCTCTCGACTGATCCCTGTCAATGGGCCTCAACCATCGCCTTTCACCTAGGTCTAGTTACAAGCAGAATAGGCGAGAAATGCGTACATCATAAGCTAGATCCGATCTATGCATTTCCCCTAACAAAGCAGTGTTCTGGGCAGGGCAGGGCCCCTGAGTGTGTCCAAGGCTTTGTTTTGTCTCTGGGAACCCCAGCTCCAGGCCTATGTAGCCCCAGCCCCAAAGGAAGTGCTGCTCTGCTCTGTCATCCCCGGGACCAGCGCTCTACTCCACTCTGCTCCGCTCTACTCCACTCCACTCTACTCCGCTCTGCTCCGCTCTACTCCACTCCGCTCCGCTTTACTTTGCTCTGTGGATGTGATGTGGTGACTGTGAGGGCTTAGCTCAGCTAGCATGGGAGATGTCAAGGATGTCAGGGAGCCTGCGGAAGATGGAATGTGAGAGTTCCCGTGGATACGTGGGACTTCCTGTCGCCCCTCCACCCCGCCCCCTCCACCCCCTCCAGAGGCATTCTCAGCCCCTCTGGCTGGCCTGATCTCCACTCACAGACCAACATCTGGATTTGTGCTCTCTAACCAAAACAACAAAGAGAGAGAGAGGGGTGGGGGGGACGAGAGAGAGAGACAATGAGACGACAGAGACAGAGAGAGTGGAGAGAGAGAGAGAGAGAGAGAGAGAGAGAGAGAGAGAGAGAGAGACAGAGAGACAGAGAGCAAGAGAGAGAGAGAGAGAGGAGAGAGAGAGAGAGAGAGAGAGACAGAGAGAGAGAGACAGAGACAGAGAGAGAGAGAGAGAGAGAGAGAGAGAGAGAGAGAGAGAGACTAGAAACAGTCAATAGGATAATAAACTAATATTCTGTTTACCATAATGCTTGGAAAATATATTGCATTGGAATTTAAGTTGATGTGATGTTTGGCTTGAGTTGAAAAGAAAATGAAAGATTGCATTGGTCCATTACAGTGGCAGTCGGTGCCGTTTAAACGATATATATGCTGTATATATTTTTTTTCTGTTACAGCATATTGATGACTGTCATTCATATTCCGTTCACCCGGCTCAATGTAACATTGATAGGTTTAGGCTACTACATGATACTCAAATTTTCCCTATACCCATCATGAAGTTGCTACAACCAAGCCTACAAATTAAAGTTTACAACCATAGGTGCAAAAGTTGAGAGAAGAATTTGAGTAATCAAGGTGACAGATAGTGACACATGGACAGACAGTGACACATTCAATACCGCCTTCCACACTCTTGCCTGCATCTAGCTGATCTAGGGTGTAATCATTAGTCCAACAGTTGCAAACAAGTTTATATTGGACTAATTCAGGTATGTTTATCCCCATTTCTTTCCGTTTCCTTTGTTTAAGAAACGTTTTTCAACAGAATCGGTGGAATGAATACACCTGTGATCACCGCTAACACAGTTCACCTTCATAGCAGCCACATACAAACAGCATGATCACTTTGCTCATTGTATAAATCCTTCTCGCATCTATGCGCTCTCCTCCTCCCACCTTTTCCCTTTGCTTGTGGACTTTTGTGCATAATACAACAGCTGTCTGTGACCAGGTGAAAAACCTTTCCAAGCCAAACCTTCATGCCATAACCGCTAACCACTACACACAGCCTACATCGTTGTCACCATATTAGCTAACGCCATAGTCAACATAGCTAGCTACTTGACACTAAGCGTTAATAATCCACTACAATCATGCAGTACAGTGTACAGCAAGTAGTTTAGCAGTTACACCGGCCGGCCCCAGTGGCAATAAACTAACAAGAAAAAACGTACCTTTACTTGGAAGAGTTCCAGTGTTGGATAGCATAGCCAGATAGCTAACATAACATCCCTCTCTGTTTGAGCCGGGTGTTTGATTAGGCTAAACTAGCTAGCTGCATTCGCTGGCTAGGTAAGTGAAAGTGAAAATAAATACAATGAAATATAGATAGCTCTCTCTCATTCTCTTTTGCTTCTCCTTGGCTACACCATGGTGCTACCCCAGAGAGTGATGTTGAGGCTACTGTAGACCTTCATTGCAAACAATGTGTTTTATTTAATTATTTGGTAACGTGAATATATTTAGTATAGTTTAATCTAAAAAGGATAACTTTGTTTCACTATTTTGTTTTTATGAAATTCACTGAGGAGGATAGTCCTCCCTTCCTCCTCTGAGGAGCCTCCACTGGTCCATTATTGTTTTTTGATCACGGTGAAAATAGTCGAGTATTAGACCTGCAAACTGAAATGTTTTTGAGCCTTGCTGATTGTCTGTTTGTTTATGTATGTATGTGTGTATGTGTGTGTGTTTCCATGCACATTTGTGTGTGTGTCTCCGTGTGTGTGTGTGTGTGGCTGGGCCTGGCCATTCAGCCTGGTATTAGTGTGATGAGATGAATATGTGTATTAGCAGCCTCCTTTCACTGTCACATGGCCTCTCTGCATTATCCAGCACCGGGGTGAAGCTACTATTGTTGCCCCTGAGCCTGTCCAGACTGTGTCCCTATTGTACAGCAATTACATTGGGAGACTGACATACAGATAGGTAGAGATTGAGAAGAGAGAGAATAAGTGAAAGAGAGAGAGAATGAGTGAGTTTAGTCCCCATCCGCCCAATGGCGCTGTGTGTTAGCTCTGTTTCAGTCTTTAAGCACGCTGCTTTCCTCTTGGGTGACAAAGAGCTTTTGTGTGTATGTGTCTGTGTGTGGCCCACTTAATCCCTCACAGAATAGGGGATAATAACAAACCATCAACCTCTACCTCTCCAAGTTAATATAGGGTTAACAATATGCAGCGCGCTGTCCACAATCCTATCATGCGCCTGGTTGACTCTAAAAGAAGTGCACTCATTCGTCCGTGCTGCATGTGTGTGTGTTTG